>NW_024882507.1:52500-271674 GCF_019059575.1 Amphibalanus amphitrite | reverse complement strand
CATCAAGCCCATTGCTCCAACACTACCAAAGTGTGACATCCAGGGTTGTATACCAATCAAGTCGATTGAATTGATTGATTTGTTTCAACGCGTATTTTGAGTTGATTGGATTGAGTCGATTGACTTTTCGAGATGGTTGACTGACTCGTTTGACTTTAGCGACTGGTTGACTGATTTGATTCCTGAAATTAGAGTGACTCGTATGATTGAGTCGATTGAAAGGAGAGTTCAAATAACTTTTAGTTGACGAAAAATAATGACACCAATTGATGACATCAAAGATCACAAAACTACACTGAAAACTGCTTGTCATCACAACTGCAATATGGGGTAGATGGCCAAATAAAGAACAGGGCCTAAACATGAACAGCCACTTTGACTTTCAACTGCAATAACTGCACCAATCCTGGTGATAGAACCTGGCGATGCACCTACCTACCTTTCTGCACTCAGCAGGAAACGTTTTTTTTTTCTAATCCAGATGATAAAGTGCAAGGCCCTATATACTAATAAAGTGTGATTAATTAATAATTCACATCTCCACATCTCCTCAGAAACAACCCACTGAACTCTATAAATATCTGAAACCCCTACAAAAATAACTGAAACAAAAGCGCCGTTTTCGTCTCGCTATTTACGTTTACGTGCCTAATTAATAGCTAATTTGCTGCATTGTTTAATTTGCAGCAGAACGTTTGTTGATCCTTTTCTCCTCCTGAGAGCCTAAGCATAACATATTTAATATATTTCATTTTCCTTGAATATTTTACCGAATATTATTAAGTGGTTTTATTTCAAATAAAATAATAACTAAAACGAAATTGGTGTTGTATAACCGATTTATTTTATGATGATCTACCATACTACATGATAATCAATGACGTCATCTTACCAAAAAATCAAAAGACGTAGAATAAGGATTTATAAAGCTTAGCATACTTATTGGCAAAACGTTTTCATGCAGTCGCACCGTGCCGTTTTCCCTCGCGTTTTAATTTTCCTCTCGTTCCCACTTCCTTTGTCCTTAACTTATACTGTGGTTCCAGATTCCTGTCCTCTCCATTTCCTTTTAAATATATTTTTTAAACCCTCATCCCTATCCCCCAGTCCTAACAGTTTGTATTGCAAAAAACGTTTGTATCAATTGTATTGCAATAAAATTCAACAAATGTTTTGAATTCTTCACATAGGTACCTAACATTGACATGCCACGTCCAGAGTCGTGGACCGCTAAATACTTCAAATCTCTTCCTTCCCAATCTGACAACATCCCACGTCTCAAATGCACATTGTGTGGAAAGATTTTTCAGGCTGCCCGTCAGTCTCTGTCTAACCAAAACCGTCACATACAGGTAAGATATTTATTTTTATTTCCCTATGGTTAATATGTTATTGATGCATATAATCCATTGAAATAGACATGGTGTAGGGTAAATGGCCAAATCACGAACACTGCCAAATCCGAGCGCCACTTTCAACTGCAATATCTGATATTTAGTGTAAATGGAGTTGGAATATGGCCAAAATTAAATTGACAACTTTTAGGTGAAAGGTGGTGATTTGGGTTAAGGGGCAAGTCAACTACTGGGTTATTTTGCACCCATTAAATGAAACTTCTGCTCCACCTCTACCCATTGAACCTCAATATCATGATCCACCTGTCCATCACTAGGTATCCTTCCTTATTACATAGAAACTTTGAATGGCATGGCAATTTATAATTTTAAATGACAATATTTTTATGTTTCTTCTGTAGGTAGGTAGGTAGGTAGGTACACCAGACTGCTATGGACACTTTTCCAAGTTGGTGGGCAAAAACCTAATGTATGTCTTGGTTTGAGTCGTTTGATTGAGTTGATTGATTCCTTTCATTGTCGCGTTTGAGTCGATTGAATCAATTCCCGAAAACTGCTCTGACTTGATTGATTTGATTGGTTTCCCAAATTTGTCGTGATTGAATTGATTGCTATTGACTGAGTCGTATACAACCCTGGTGACATCAGGTTGCTGGCAGGGGTTGGCAACGTGCTTTGAAACACCACACAGAAATCCACCCTTTTACAACATCGACTAAATTTGCGTAAAAATCTGAGCATCAGGAAGCAAGTGAATCCGAATGGCCTGTTGCATGATGCAGTTTCACATATCTAAGTCTGAAACTATCATGGAATTACCTAGTCTGAACAGTGGGCTATATTCCTGATTCCTGTGTTCACACAAGCTTATAAACAGCCATATAATCAGTATGGGGACCAGTGTTGCGATGGGGTGAGGACCAGAATGCTATAGGCCGTTACTCTATCATAAGGGATCACCAAAAATGTACCTTGAACTAAACAGAAAAGGCCAAAGCAGCTTTTTAGAAAGGTAGATTAGGTACAAATACCAACCTTTCCAGTTTTGTCATTCGGAACTCAGCAGATAGGTACGTAATCCTCGTTGTTCCTTAAGAATCTGAGACTGTAAACATGTCTACATATGACAAGTTCAGCGAATTTGCCTTCACAAACCCCTCTTCCATCTTGCAAGAATTGCTAACCCAACAAATCACCTTGAAATTTATAAAGAAATCACTTCAAACCGCCTTGAGCGAGCGTCTCCAACGAATGGACGTATCGGACGCGAGAGGTCCACTAAAAATGACGTCATGCTGTCTAAGGGCATATTTTATTTGACTAATATTGCAATTTCTTTGTAAATAAACAACAGAATGTTGAGTTAATTCACCAAAAATTATTTTTAAATATGCTCTAAAAGATACTAAAAATTGAAGCGAAATAATTTTCAGGAGCATTCCCTATTCTGCGTTTTTAATTCTTGTACGAGGTGTAATATTTACACTTTACCGAAGTGTACCACGACCCCCCAGAGGAGTGTTGACCTAACACGTTTACACTCTCCAGCGAATAGCTAAGGCAGCTACACTCTTGATTGACCGTTTCACTGAAGTGTTACACCTGAAACGGAGCACGTCTTCCGAGTGTATATTCGATCCGATATCGGGTGTTGTTGATCCCAGATTCCCTTTCCCCTCCCCGCCCGCAGTCACGTTCACGTTCTTTCTACGAGGAATAACACCAGTATACCATAATATGAACACATGTTTTTTTAGCATACGTAACGACGACTCGAAAGCCGATTCTGCGCTTAAAAACAACCCCACGTGAGAAGTTCATCTCGCATGTTCGTCATGGTCTCGAATGTGGCGACCCTCTCCCCCTCAGCCCAAGTGCGCCATCTGTGATGGTTGGCGGTCCGTTTCTGGTCGCAGTTCCAATATGGTCTGCTCCTCTCTCAGCTCCATGAGGAGATGCTCAAGTGCCTCATCTGAAACCAAATGGGAAACGAGTTGACTCATACCTGCCTGCCACACACCGAGGACGCTCAACGACCGCTTGGTGACACGTCCCCTGGACAGGGTCTGAGAATAACAAGCCCCGGGGGGGGGGGGCATATTCTTTCCCCATCTCGGTTCCCAGAAGAGCTATAAACACCCAACTTCGGGAGGGGGATAGGTCTGCAGAAGAGCTCTTTGTGGTGAAAATTTGGTGACCTCGGGTCAACATCTTTGAGTCAACTGACGTCAGCAATGACAATTTTCGCACTTCTTAAAAGTGCAGCGCTTTGCTTTAGCCAGCCTGGCGCCCAAACTAAGGCAGAATGGTACATCATTAAGATTTTGTTCAGGATCTCCCGTGCCACCTTCAGTTCGTCAGAGGCTGTAGCACCTTCACCTCTGATTCGGGCTAGCTCGCTCCATATCTGCAACATTGAAGAGAAACCCAATTAAATTAACATGGAAATATACCGGAAAGAGAGAGAGAGAGAGAGAGAGAGAGAGAGAGAGAGAGAGAGAGGAGAGAGAGAGAGAAGAGAAGAGAGAAGAGAGAGGAGAGAGAGAGAGAATAGAGAGAGAGAGAGAGAGAGAGAGAGAGGAGAGAGAGAGAGAGAGAGAGGAAGATAGAGAGAGAGAGAGAGAGAGAGAGAGAGAGAGAGAGAGAGAGAGAGAGAGAGAGAGAAGAGAAGAGAGATAGAGAGAGAGAGAGAGAGAGAGAGAGGAGAGAGAAGAGAGAGAGAGAGAGAGAGAGAGAGAGAGAGAGAGAGAGAGAGAGAGAGAGAGAGAGAGAGAGAGAGATAGAGAGAGAGAGAGAGAGAGAGAGAGAGGAGAGAAGAGAGAGGAGAGAGATAGAGAGAGAGGAGAGAGAGAGAGAGAGAGAGAGAGAGGAGAGAGAAGAGAGAGAGAGAGAGAGAGAGAGAGAGGAGAGAGAGAGAGAGAGAGGAGAGAGAGGAGAGAGAGAGAGAGAGAGAGAGAGAGAGAGAGAGAGAGAGAGAGAGAGAGAGAGAGAGAGAGAGAGAGAGAGAGAGAGAGAGGAGAAGAGAGAGAGAGAGAGAGCGAGCGAGCGAGCGAGCGAGCGAGCGAGCGAGCGAGCGAGCGAAAGCGAGAGAGGTGATCATTTACGGACGCGCCCCAGGGAAAGACAAGCGATGTATGATCCGGTAGGCGCCGGGCGCGGGCTTCGGAACCAGACCAAGCGGAGAAAGTTTGCACACCTCAGGGCAAGGAGCGGAAACGGCCTGTCGAGGCGGCCTGCTCGCAGCTCCCTCTCCACATAGGCATCCAAAATCTCAGGCGCCTCAGTGCACGAGAGCAGGTTCCCCTCCGCATCCCCCGCGACAATGTCCTCACAGCCCAGGGAGAACCCCCTAAATAAGCCAGACACGAGGCAATGACGGAGAGACTCGTCATATCCAGATAGAAGCCTGTCCATAAGATCCGGGTGAACAGTGCGGAAGGAGGCGGCCGCGGACGTCGGAAATTGTTCAGTGAGAGGCACCGGCGGCGGGAGGCGGTCGTGGGACGGCGCCCGGCCGTTGACGTGGGGACCGGACCCATCGGACGGCGGGATGGGCGCCGCGACAGAGGCGGCAGCTGTGGTTAAAGGGACAGCTATGTGACTGGCATCCCCGCAGACTGTTGTAGCTGTCTGCGGCAGTCGGACAAAAAAAATAGCAGTCGGACAAAAACGCCTGGCAGACGTTCACCACCGCACGCGGTCGCCGAGTCACCTCTTCAGTCCACTGCCAGCTCCGGTGGACCGATACCGCCACCACCGCGTCACCTGTCTAACGTTACTGCGCTACCTCTGCCACCCTCAGGCCAACGCCGACAGTTCAGCTATGACCAGACGTACACGTGAGGGGACTGGTCCCGGCTTTTTCACACCGAACACCATGATGTCTGTGAATATGGTTATGTTGCGCAGTGACGTGGGACGTTTTTGCGCGAAGACGTACAGAGCGGCACTCAGAAGGAGGACCGCCTCCAGCCGGTTCCCTACCACCGCACAAGGGGCATCTTCTACTTTAATGGTGATCTGGCCGTCCTCTCCCTCCATGGTCACTCCCTCTCTGGCTGCCGTCAGCGTCCCCCCATGAAGAGTCCAGGGACGAGAGTGTTTCGTTCGCAATGTCGTTTCGATTAATTATCTTCGCACTGACATGTATAATTTGTTTATTCAAAATTATCAAGTAATAAAAATGTTGCCAGTCACAGGTTTTATGAAACAATAATACATACAAATTTCATCAACAGTGCGCTATAGCTTTCCGAACATAAAATATTCAAATAAAGCGAGTCCAAACAAGTCCGGAACAAAATATTCAAATAAAGCGAGTCCAAATAAATCCAAGGTTCCAAGGTTCTGAGTTCAAAATTTTAAATTATTGACATATTTGAAAACGAATAAAACTGAATGGAATCTCGAGCGAAGGCAAAAAGAGCTCTTACAACGGCGGAGAAATGATCGCGATACACTCCCCCACACAACAGATTTATACTCAAAATAATCTCATAAAAGATCATTCACCATTTCACATAATCCCGCAAATCGGTCGTCTCTTCTGTTTCTTTCCTTTCTACTCTATACACTGAAAATAAATTCACACCCGCTCCTGGTGTTTACACCTTTTAGGAAATGTTTACACCCCACCGTTTTTGAGCACCTGCACCGGTGTAGTTTCAACACCAAGCTTTGGTGTAAGCATACACTGAATCCTGGTGTAACACCAGGCACATACACTGGCGTATGGCGTTAAATCACTGTAAGTACACCAGCTTGTGGTGTTATACGACGTCTTTACACCATAAAAGGTGCTACACCATTAATTTGCGCCTTCTTTACGGGAACAAAACAAATACCTTTACACCATTGTGTGGTGTTAGCAGCCAATTGGGCACACCCCCTTCCGGTGTTGTGAAGGAGATACACCGGTGTTTGGTATATATATATATATATATATATATATATATATATATATATATATATATATATATATATATATGTTACGGGCAAAGTGCGAAGTTGGGCAATTCGCGAATTGCCTAGGCCATTCGCGAACTGCCGGCAATTCGCGAATGGCCTAGGCAAAGTCCGGTTTTTCACTTGGCCTAGGCAATTCGCGAATGGACTGACTTTGTGCTCACAGGCAAAGTGCGTAATTGGGCATTTCGCGAATTGCCCAGGCAAAGTGAGTAACTATATCACAAAAGTTTTCTACCGTGCTAAAATGAGTATATTCATTAACATTAGGACATTTGCTTATGGCTAAGTCTATCTGAGGCGGCCAGAAACTTGCTGTTCTGTAATTTTAGGGAATTTTCAAATAAATCTGATAGTACTAAGGTTCTCCTTCCGAACTCGTTGCCATTTATAGTGGGAGGGGGCTGGTGTGTAGTACTTACCATCGTCCCTCTTGTATCCTAATTTAAATAGGTGTGCAGACGTGCGAAAATGATTGTCCTTTGTGGGGCGCGCGGGGTGGCAAATAAATGCGATCGAAGATACATTTTTATGACTCATTTGAATTTTATTGGATCAAAAGTTTAATCATATGAGGTATCTGTATAACGCGAAAGTGTTTAGGTTAAGAGAGGTTGTGTACGCAGTTATCAAGTTCCGTAGCACGTGGTCTTTAAACTATTCGATAATTTCCGTCAAAAACAAAACCATGCCAAATCACAAACAACAGTCTGACTTTCTTACTATTTATTATTGCAGTGAGCGCCTTTATGGCAGCGACTGATACAAGTAACGCCCGCCTTGATGCACTTGCATCGGCCTTTACATACACCCCTCCTGCACTTGCAGGAAAACATCCCCTGACCCTTCCCCCCTGAGACCAGGCGAGCACATTCTCTAAGTGTGATCGAGATGTCGGGGACGTCGGAGGAGGAGATGAAGTGCCCGGCACACGGTTGTACTGCTTCTGGGCCGTAGACGCCGGACAGCTTCCCCTTCGTCGTGCCAATTATATACTGTGACTCGCCGACACACTGCGAACACGGTCATCTATGTCAACGAGCGATACAAAGTTTTTACAGCATCAGCAATTAATTTACTGCAGATAATATTGATATGATTTATAATTATTGCGACCAGTGCCAGACACCTACAGTTTCGATCTGTGTTAAAAACGTTTTGTTGTTGACATCAAATCTAATTGAACCGACAATGTCCTTTCAGCGCCTTATACACTTGAAATCATGATGAAAAATAACTAAGCAACTATTTTTACAGATATTAAATCGTTTCAACATTGAGAACAATATTCATATTGATTGAAAATCATATTATATACTTAATTCACAGTAAAAAGTTATCGAAATAAAAAATTGAAAATATAGCAATAGAAAGCGTGGCGAGAAAGAGCAACCAATAGTACAAGCAGCTGCAAAAAGAAAATTACTCCAGACTCACCTCCAATATCACTCCGATAACATTTTTCTGTTGCGTCCTCGCCCTGTCCACGTCGGGAATGCCAATGCGTACATTTTGACCCACAGATAGAATCTTCTTCGCCTTCCTCGTCCGAGCCAGCATGAGATTCGCCTGTTTTTTCTGAGATGCCGAGGCGATCTCCCGCTCTTCAAGTGCCCTCTTAGCACGAGAACACAGATCGCAAAAGCCGTCAGATGCAGGTGCCGGCCCATAACAGTGAGTGCAGCGCCTGCTTCTTAGTGTTCGCTTAACAGGCTGTGCAGCTACCGGTGACTGCTGCATGCCCTTGTTGCTGCCGGCTACCGCCACTGTGGGACCGCTCCTCCCTGGAGTGCAGCTAGCTGGCTCCTCGTCGCTGCTGCTGCTGCCGGCTACCGCCACTGTGGGACCGCTCCTCCCTGGAGTGCAGCTAGCTGGCTCCTCGTCGCTGCTGCTGCTGCCGGCTACCGCCACTGTGGGACCGCTCCTCCCTGGAGTGCAGCTAGCTGGCTCCTCGTCGCTGCTGCTGCTGCCGGCTACCGCCACTGTGGGACCGCTCCTCCCTGGAGTGCAGCTAGCTGGCTCCTCGTCGCTGCTGCTGCTGCCGGCTACCGCCACTGTGGGACCGCTCCTCCCTGGAGTGCAGCTAGCTGGCTCCTCGTCGCTGCTGCTGCTGCCGGCTACCGCCACTGTGGGACCGCTCCTCCCTGGAGTGCAGCTAGCTGGCTCCTCGTCGCTGCTGCTGCTGCCGGCTACCGCCACTGTGGGACCGCTCCTCCCTGGAGTGCAGCTAGCTGGCTCCTCGTCGCTGCTGCTGCTGCCGGCTACCGCCACTGTGGGACCGCTCCTCCCTGGAGTGCAGCTAGCTGGCTCCTCGTCGCTGCTGCTGCTGCCGGCTACCGCCACTGTGGGACCGCTCCTCCCTGGAGTGCAGCTAGCTGGCTCCTCGTCGCTGCTGCTGCTGCTGCTGCTGCTGCTGCATACTACAGCACGACCGCTCCTTCTCCTCCCTGCATGGGCGCGGCCAGCCGGCTGCCAGTCGCTGCTGCTGCTGCTGCCCGATTGACTGTCCAGTCCTGCATCTGTGGCCGTCTGGCGACTTCCATCAGCCACCAGTCCCAGCATATCCGCCAGCTCCTGCTCAGTCCTCAACAGTCTGGCGGGCGCTCCTCTGAGCTGCGTGTCCCTCAGGCCCATGTGGGGCTCAACACCGAACATCGCTTTGTAGGGAGCAGTTCCAATCCCGTCGTTCTTCTGAAACAGTCAGAACATATTCAAGATATTAACAACAGAATGTTCACACAAAATTACGAGACTGTGCAGTTAAGCGTAACCAGCTAATACTTTACACTTCTCCCGCTTTGACTTAAATTACAGCTAATGATTGGAAATATTTTTTTTTCTTCAAAACATATGTTTTAAACGAATGAGGAAAATTTCAAATGATATTTTTTGTAACTAATACAGATGAAGGCTATATACCTGCGTGTTTATCATCCACTGAACAAAGCGTAGTCCCTCGGGCCAATTACTTTCCGGGTTATCGGCAAGCCAGCACCGAAGCTTTTCCTGAACCAGCCGATTCGCCCTTTCGACAGATCCCTGGAAACATTAAATGTGTCAATTTACCACATGCCGAGATATCCCTTTAACATTAGCACGTGATTTTGGGAAAAGCTTCCGGACCGCTCACGGCTAATGTTTAAGGTATTTGGGAAAAGGTTCTTGACCACGGTCATTTTGATTTTCCCAGACAATTTTTAAGAGAATATTCAAGATGAAAGTAGCAATTAACGGCATGTAGTAACTATCTTCCCATCCT
Organism: Amphibalanus amphitrite; assembly: GCF_019059575.1. Classification (NCBI taxonomy): domain Eukaryota; kingdom Metazoa; phylum Arthropoda; class Thecostraca; order Balanomorpha; family Balanidae; genus Amphibalanus; species Amphibalanus amphitrite. Next base: position 262,095 of record NW_024882507.1, on the reverse strand, counting down.
TTGGGATGGGAAAATGCTTAATTTATTCACCTCGAATTTTTTGCTACAGACCTCGTGCCTGCCGGCACTCGGTACTTCCGCAAAAAAACCTTGGTAAATAAAATGCATTTTCCCAGCCCCGGGCGGAAATAAATATTACTATATCCGTACATGAGAAAGTCAAGCATGCACATGGCGGCGAATATTACATGGTACAGTTTGCATTGACCTCTTTTAACTCTCGATTTATTTATTCATGTTCTTTCCACTTCTATTTATTTGCGCAGGCATTGATATTGAATAGTCACTTTTTGAGCAATCAAATAAGGGCGCTTGATAGCCTATTTGCGCTTTAGCGTCCGTCCATAAACCCCAGCACAAACATGCACACGATCAATTCAATATGAATATCTATTTTAAAGACTTCAAAAATCCATGTAGGAACAACAAGCTAATTCTATACCAAATCTAAATTCGTATATTGGTGAATAGCCAATCTGGCTTATACCTATCAATCGCTCACCTGGGACTGCGAATGGCGAGGTCGTCCACGAACAAGCTGGAGCGATGGCCACATGGCTGTGCACTGCTTTATTACTTTGTTGCGAAACTCGCGTCCGTTGTCGCTCTGAAACACATTTAGGTTTTCTGTTTTAACGAATTTTTAACGCAATCTTAGCCTTTATCTGAACTACTTTCATGTTTTTATTGCGATGTTTCACACAGTGGTTGTGCAGTTACCTTCATGAATCACGAGCGAATCATTGTAAAAGTGACTTAGAACAGTTCAAATTACCCTAATCTTGACCTTAGGTGAAAAGGTCATCAAAGGTAATCCTAGGTCAGTGACCTCAGATGACCTCGGATGACCACGGATGACCTTGACACATGGCGGGTCAACTATAGTGTATTCATAGGCGCTGAGCTCGAATCTGACATCCATTCACCTCTAAGCAATCATCCTGACGCTCAAACTCGCAAAAAAAAAAAACAGCTAATTGAAGCGACTAAATTGACCTAGAAGATGCTCCTAACAAGCGTGACCTTGCGTGACCTTGACCTTGAGTCAACTGTATGCGATGTCTAGACATCCATAAACACCAATAAACTCTCATAGAATGCATACTCATGCGCTGGGAAGCAAGAACGCGCACCATCGTGCGACAGATCGCAAAACCTGCCGATTTCGTCCAAACATGACCTGACATATGACGTCATGACTTGATGACCTGACATGACATCGACTTGAAATTTCCACAGTACGTGTCAGATTGATCAACGCGAGGGTACTGTAAGTTTCGCGGCGATCCGCCGCGTTTTACGCGAGTTATTCGCGAAAAACCATGGGGGGGGGTCATCCGACCCCCCTACAAGTGCGAGGGTTAATCTGAAACTATGTATGTCTCTGGTTTTCTTCTAATCAAGTCAGTTATATCAACTCCAGCATCTGCTATAATGCGCAAAAGAACGACCAGTGCATGTTCGCTCATATCCAAGTAATTTTCTAAAGACTGAAGCGGCCAACCCCACCCTAATATCTTGGAGAGCCGTACATATTTTACGAATAAGCGCATGCTGGCTGCTGCTGCTGATGAGATGGAATATATTAAAACAACCGGTAATACATGATAGTATAGTACAGATGCAGACCATAGACAAAATGTAGGGTCTTAATGATGAAATTCCCTTAACATTCAATGAGGGTGAGATAAACTGTTTTTGCACTTAAAAACAGAGAAAAAATAAAAACAGAGAACGTTCATGATTGCTTTCACCTATATATCGGTAAAAAAATACAATATGACAAAGCTACTTTACCTGCAAGATGTTTGGAGCCCCAAACAGGCAGAATATGTCGATGAGATGAAATACCACCTCTTCCGCCCTTTTTGATTTTAAGGGCCGCAAAACGACAAACTTGGTTAGGTGGTCTTGATATGTTAAAATGTATCTGAATCCCTTTGAGCTTTCACTCGTCCAGTCTATTAGATCAACCTGGGCTCTGGAGTTCATGTCGTTGCTGAGAATAGGCTTAGTCACTACCTTCTGGCCAGGCCTAGGCTTTTTCTGCTCGCACGTTTGGCAAGTTGAGAGGAATGCCCAGACGACTTTTCTGCTGACGCTTGCATAGTGCTTTTGAACTTCCATAAGCGTCTTGTCTCTTCCGCAATGCCCAGTCAAAGAATGGAGTTCATTAATCACATCAAACAAATCTGATTCCCGCACGATTTCTTTTGCACTTTTCTTATCTACAACCTTTTCAATTGATCCGAACTTGACTAGCCTGTACTTCTGCCAGATGCGATAGCGTTTCGCGGTGCCCGACGGTTTTGCGCCTTTGCTGATTCCCTGCAGTTCTTCCTTTATAATCTCGTACTTTTCATCGGTAATCAAAGCAGAGTTTGAAGATATTTTGGTTTCGTGAACCAGTTTATAGAACTGTTCTTTTTGAGACATCTTTGCAGAAACGACGAACGGTCTACCTGCGAAAGATAGAGATGTATGCAAGATTACAATAACAAATTGACTTTATGAATTTAAAAAATATTGATAAATATTATATAATATACAAAGAATGATAATTACGAGCGAGCGCGAAGTGCGAGCGAGTCCTTTGTGGTTTAGTGGAAAAATGTAAGTATTAGCAGCCCGACCCGGCCAAACGACGCTAATTGACAGCTTATAACTTTGCAACCACATGTCTGATTGACAAGTGGCTTTCATTGATGGGGAGCTACATCCCTTTGCCACGAATGGAGCATACCCCGAACCATGTGGGTACCAAATTTAGCACGTGGCACGTGCAGAGTGAGGGGTGTCGAAAAAAATACAATGCTACAGCCTTGGAACGTCTGCGCCGATAGTGTTGAAATTTGGCATGCTACTAGGTACTCATAGGCCTAACCCTCCACAAGAGTGAGAAGGGAGATTGTGCCGCGCGCGCGCACGTGCGCACTCCACCTTCGATTTTCAATAACTGCAGCGTCTGTCATGGGCGTAGAAACGGCTAGAACATTGTGGGCGCATAGGTGCAGATTGCAGGAGTCTAGCCATAGCTGGTTGAGCGGGGGGGGGGGGTAGGAAGCGGCAATTGGATGTGATATACCGACTTTACCATTTTTAACCCGCACCCTATTTTCCCCTGAATATCAATAAGAAACAAACAAACAAACGAAAACGGTGAGCTTCACGCCGCTTTTTTTTACAAAAAAAGCGGCAAAAATCGGTGACCAGATGACCTAAGGACAGGTCAATTTTGCATCCTCTCTTGTAGGTCAATGGAAGAAAATTAAAAGGTGTCTCTTTTGAACGAACGTCATTCTCAATAATTTCAAACACCAAATTATACCTAAGTTAGCACGACACACAACAGAACCGAAAAATGGCACGTGTGACACCTCTTTTAGCAGCTGAGGTCATCTTTGGTGGGGAATTGTATCTAACTTTTTCGTAAATAACTTTTGGGAGAGGCATGATAGAGTAAAGTTTAAAACACCTTAGTTTTGTTCGGCTAGATGATATACAGATCGGCTGATATGCAACACGATCTTTAACCCGCGCCCCGCTGGGGGTCCTGGATTTCCACGCCCTGCTGGGGGAGTGTTTGAACACCCCCCCCCCCTTCTAACTCGGCTCCTGGGCCACGTAGCGATACCGGAAAGGCGGCGTTCGAAGAGCGTCAAAAATAAGGAAGAAATCACTTCGGTCACTTTTTTGTTCAGGTCAGAGGTCAGGTCACCAGAGGTCATTAACACGTCCCCTGGAGAGGGTCTGAGAATTACGCGCCCTCGAGGGGGGGCATATTCTGCCCCCCTGCTATCTCGGCTCCCAGAAATGCTAGAAACACGAAACTTGGGGGGTGGGTAGGCCCGCATAAGAACTCTTTGTGGTGCAAATTTGGTGATCCTAGGTCAACATCTTCAAGGTCAAATGACGTCATCAATGCAAAATTTTCGCACTTTTTGGTCAAACGTGCAGCGCTTTGCTTTAGCCGGTCTCGCGCCCAAACTAAGACAGATAGCTTTGATCTGCAAAAAAGGTAAGATGCGCAATGAATTGGGCTATCTGAAGTAAGTCGTCAGATTTGACCTCAGGTCAACCGTTTAGGCGCTAGAGGTCAAAGTTCACATCAACGGAAGCGTCTTGTCACGAGTTTTCGTTTGCCGCCTCGCCCTTGTCGCTGCGGCTATTGGTTCTCGAGTTGTCGACTGGGGACGTTTACCCCCCCCCCCCCCAGCAAGTGGCGGGTGACGAAATATCCCAGCTGCTGCCGAGTGTGGAAATCCTGGACCTCCAACGGGGCGTTGGTTAAAATAACGGGCTAAAACCATCTGGAGTGGGTCATCATAAGGTATGTGTTATATCACATGTGCTATGGCTTCTTCCACCTGAGCGGATATATGTGTAAGCTTTGAAGACCATCTTGCAGAGGGCAAAATATCCTATGTAGTTTCGTGGTACTCATGGGATTATTGGGAGTTAGTGTTGACGCGAAAAGGGGCTTTTGTTCCAGATTATTGTGGGTGCAGAATACATTGCCTGCACCCACTGCCAAATTATTGTGGGTGCAGCTGCACCCACTGCACCCATGGTTCCTACGCTTTTGGCGTCTGTAACTCGGTAACGGCTTGACCGATCGGGCTCAAATTTGGTATGTGGTTAGAAACCCACCGTCTCAGTGACTTCCAATTGTCACGAAAGAGGTGCCTCACCACTAATGCGCACGTGGGGAATATAAATTTTGCCATATGGTTTGCATGTTAAATTCACCTCGCTCGTTCCTCGCCATCCATGACGTCTTACTGGTATAAGTATGAACACATTTACAATATAAAGGAGTAACTTCATTTAAAAATAACCTACAATATAAATGAGTAATATGAGTAACCCCTACAGGCAGAGGGTTAAACAACCCTGCACGAACACATCCACACAGACAGTCGTTGGACCACTTACCTGACCTCTGCACACAGCGACCAGCGACCCTCCTGCGATCCAGCACAAAACAGAGTGAGCGGCCAGCCGACAAATCCGACCGAGGTCGGGTCAGGTGGTGCCACTTGTAGAGATGCAACTTTTTCTCCAAAGCTATTACCGGCACCAAAACCGGCACCGTAGACGTGAAGAAATGTTCATTTCAGCAGCGCTATTACGAATTTTCGTTTCAAAAATGTTCTATCACCACCGGGCAATTCGCGAATTGCCTAGGCCATTCGCGAATTGCCGGCAATGTGCAAAATGCCTAGGCCATTCGCGAATTGCCGGCAGTTCGCGAATGGCCTAGGCAATTCGCGAATTGCCCAACTTCGCACTTTGCCCGTAACATATATATATATATATATATATATATATATATATATATATATATATATATATATATATATATATATATATATATATATATACAGGTTTCGTTGAAGACCAAGGAGCATTGAGTTTTTGCAAGTTTCCGGTTAGTTCGTTCGATTGTTCGAATGAGTTTCTTGGTTTCAGAAGGTAAGTTAAAAATTAATTCTCCAAAGTTGCTCATCAATGTCAAGTTAATTGGTTACAAGTGACGTTTCGGTTTATTCCAGTAAACCATTTTCAAACATAACACATTCACGTATGACAAGTGTAAACATTTTCATCGGGCATCATTTGAGAAATATGTTAAATGCAAATTATCACGTGAGTTTTGGCAGGGTCTTGTCTATATATATATATATATATATATATATATATATATATATATATATATATATATATATATATATATATATATATATATATATATATATATATATATATATATATATATATGAGAATCAGCAGGTGGCCATTAAAATTATAAAAGAAAAAGCTTCATACGTTTCGATAAGTATTAAGCTCAGGCTACACTAGCGACGTTTTTTCGGTTTCTGCGGGATTTCGGTTTCCGCGTTTTTTCGGTTTCTGCGTTTTTTCGGTTTCTGCGTTTTTTCGTTCCAATCGGAGCGGCCTCTGCGAATGCGTGCTATGCAGCAGCCGCATTTGTGTACGTCGTATTGTCTGATCTGTTGAAGTTGAGCCGCAGTAAATGGATCGTCAAACATTATTAAGAGTTTTATTTTTGCGCCGTGAACGCGAGAGACAGCGACGAAGCCTGTGGGTTCGCCCGGTGCTGTTGCGCCGAGAAGAGTGCGGCGAGTTCCACACGCTAGTACAGGAACTGCGCCAGAATGATCCTGAGGGCCATCGGCGCTACTTCAGGATGAGCGTCAATGAATTTGACGAGGTGCTCGGCAAGATCGAGCCCGTCATCACGAAGGAGATCACGCACCTGAGGAAGCCGATCTCGGCAGCAGAGCGCCTGGCGGCAACGCTGCGGTAAGACCTGAAGCCTCTTCATACTTTCAATGCGCGTATAATTCTCAATGAAACACATAAGCTTGCATAACCAGAAAAGGTGCCTCAATTTCCAATCGACTAATTACGAATATGACATAGGCGCAATGACGTAACAAAGGACTGACATTTTTTAATTACTACATATGTGTACACCTTTTGCAGTTACCTGGCGTCAGGTGGGACTATGAAGTCTGTGGCAGAATCTTACCGCATAGGCTTCGCCACGATCCGCCTGATCGTCCCTGAGACATGCCGCGCCATCTGGGAGGAGCTCGGACCAGGGCTGATGGGGCTACCGTCGCCCGAGCAGTGGCGCCAGCACGCCCTGGATTACGAGGAGGAGTGGCAGTTTCCCAACTGCTGTGGGGCGGTTGATGGAAAGCATATCATGGTCGACAAGCCTGCCAACAGTGGCTCAATGAACTTTAACTATAAAGGGTTCTTCAGCATCGTGCTGATGGCTGTGGTGGACGCGAAGTGTCGCTTTCGCTACATCAGCGTGGGCAGCCACGGTCAGGAGAGTGACGGGGGAGTGTGGGGAGGAAGCGACCTGGGTCGGCTGCTGGAGGACCAAGACAACGGCGGGCCGCCTGTTCTGCCAGGCCCAGAGCCGCTCCCTGGCTCCGCAGTGACCGTGCCTCACGTGTTCGTGGCAGATGAGGCTTTTCCGCTGCGGCAACATATGATGAGGCCATTTCCTGGGTCGCGCCTGACGAACGACCAACGACGTGTCTTTAACTACAGACTCAGCCGCGCCCGTCGGACCTCCGAGAACGCGTTCGGGATCCTCGCACAACGGTGGCGGGTGTTCCGGGGTCCGATCGGGTGTGACGTGGAGGCCGTTAAACTCATCGTCCTGGCAACCTGCGTCCTGCATAACTTCCTGAGAGAGAAGGACATCGAGACCAGACGTGGAGGGCCAGCGGCCTACGGCTACGTCACGCCTGAAGAGCGACGAGACATCCCCGGTCTCCGTGACCTACGTGACGCAGGCGCGTCTCACAATCACCCTCAGCAGGCGGCCCAAGTACGAGAGAAGTACGTCGAGTACTTCAGCGGCGTCGGCAGTGTCCCCTGGCAGCTGAACAGCATTCGCCGCTAGTGAAGAACTGTGGGTGTATCATGTGTGCGTGTACGCCGTGTGTGTGTAACCACTGCCGCTGTGACTCCCATGGCGAGAGCGCATAAGAAGCGGTATGATGTTGGATGTGCCGTTCTTGTAAAAGTGATGATTTGAATTTTGAACTATTCAGTGCCTGGTCGAAACGGATTGACTGTTTCACGCCGTTTACTTGACGATTCAAGCATCGATTCAATGTGTCGTGAAGTTTGAAATATAAGCTGACGATGGTTACGATTGAATGTGTATATCGTAAAGATGATGTCACTGTTACCGGCAATTGCTCTCAAAAACAATCAACAAGCACGGCAAAGCCATGTATTGAATGAATGTCAGCAACAAACTACTGTTGGCTGTTGCTAACCAAAACGAACAACTTATATCACAGGGACAGACGACTTAACGAAAGCTGTCTGTCCTTGTGGGCTGTGGCTATCAACGCAACGACAAAACAAACGTTGTCAACTCCAAATTGAACAATAACAGCCATAGGTAAATATCGCAGAAAAGGCAGTCTGTCCTTCATCCCTGCGGATATAAACGCCAGGACAATACATAACAAACGTCGTCAGCTACAAAATAAATATCCATAGAGATACATACGGCAAAACAGGTTGTCTGCACACGTAGGCATCAACGTCAAGGCACCAGTTAGTTAAACAAAAAAAAAAATCAACCACAGCCACACATACAAACACGTCGCAGTCTCAGTGACTTATGGGTGTCCTTCAGTCCTCGTATTCATCAAGGATCTGCTGGAACGCACGTTTGATCAGTTTTTTGGTGGCCTCACTCCTGTGCTGCAGCTCAGCATACACATTCATACAGAATGTGTAGTCCCTGTCAGATTGTTGTCTCCTGCTCCTATCTAGCTCCTCCAAGATAGCATAGTCTATGTCTGTTGTTTTGCGCTTGCTTCGTGTGCCCGATGTGGTGCGCGGTGTACCTTGTGTATCCGATGTACCTTGTGTGTCCTGGCCACGCGGTGTGTGTGTGTCGTCAGCGGACGGTGTATCTTGTGTGCCAGGTGTGTGTTGTGTGCTCGGAGCGCGTGTTGTGTGTTGAGTCTGGTGGGCGCGCTGCGTGTTTTGTGTCGGTGCGTTTTGTGCGCCCAGAGCGTGCGTTGTGTCGTGCACGAGCCGTGTGCCTTGTGTGCCCGGTGTGTGTTGTGTGCCCAGAGCGCGCGTTGTGTGCTGAGTGTGGTGAGCGCGCGATGTGTTTTGTGCCGGTGCGTTTCGTGTGCTCAGAGCGCGCGGTGTGTTTTCAGTGTAGTCAGCGCGCGATGTGTTTTGTGTTGTATCATGTGAGTGCGGTGTGTCGTCTGTGTTCTCCTCAGTCACTTCAATTTCATATTGGGTATCTTCAAGATACAGGATGTGAGGGTGAGTGTTGGTCTCAGCCCCAGGATCACCTCCAGGATCATCTCCGCCTCCATGTGAATCCAGCCGGAAGGTCATGGATGAGGTTGTACTGAAAAGGAAAAAATATGGAAATAAGGAAAGGTTTGGGACGTTGAATGTGGAATGGAGAAAACCGCGCCGGACCGGCGGGGGTGGGGTTCTGAAAATCACCCAGTCTCGGCTCCTGGACCAACGTAGCGACAAACGGCGGGGCCATTTTTCAGATATCTGCGAAAAACCACTCGGGGGTGTCCACTGTCCACCCCCCCCCCCCCACCCCCACCCTCTCCCCAGTCTGGAGCGGGTTAAATCAATATGGGGCAATTCCTTAACTCTGATGATTAAGTTTGGATAGAAACACACTAACGTTTCGGCAGATAAGGGAAAGGAACTGATGTGAAATATGCATTGGTTACAAAATGAGAGAACATGGCTTCAGTACATATTTCAGGCAGGCGAGCTGATGAAGTCATGGAGGAAATCATGGTTGCATTTCAGAACAAGGAACATAAGTAATCGAGTGATAAGAAATATAAAATAAACACTATGGGAGGTCATGGTAACAAAAGGTACATCCAAGTTACTATGCATGGAACTATTACCTTGAATATTTCAGCAGGACAATGACAAACTGTCAATTCTGACCTGTGTGACAATATAGAATGATGGACAAAGTCAAAGGATGGCTGGATGGAGGACAAAGTAGGTATGGATATTGCACATCTGTTTAATACTCACGGCCCACGCTGGGTGCTGGGGTCCAGAAATCTGAGCATATTCCCATAGGGTCCTAGGTGCTGATGGCCACCTGCAGGTGCTGCTGATCCACTGGGCAGAGTCTTCCTTTTTCTGGCCAGATAGTAGTCCCGCAAAGACTTCCACCTCTCTTTGGCAGCTTGCACTGATGATGGAAGGAGAGTATTGTTACCATTTCATTTCATCCAACAGAACAAAATGTCACCAATAGAACTAAATTGGTGTGCACTGTGCAGAATATAAAAACGGCTTAATTTTGGCGCAAACAGGCATCAAACTGTCGGCTAAAACAACAGAGAAATTTCGGCGCAAAACCAACTGCGCAGAATTTCAGTTTTCAGCGGATGAGGGTCTAACAGGCGTCAGGCATAGTGCATTGATGCTTTCCAGTCTGGATCGATATCAATGTATAATATATTGCAAAATAAAACACACTGATTGTGCCAAACCAATCAATAAAGGCATCTCTATGTATCTTGATCTTCTAAATTCAATCTAAATACCCTTTCTTCTTCGTGACTATGATGTTTAGACCATTTAAGTTCAATAGTGTACTTGAAAAAGCCCATTTCAAGGCATGTAACCACCAATTATTGCAAGCTCAAGTGATATCAACTGAAAACCTCAGCTGCGTAGGTAGCCAGCAGTCAGCACTCACCATCACATCTGCACTCAGCTGCCACTCTTTGCCAATCAAGATCTTTTACAGTCTTTTTCTTTGCATAGTCCTTCGACTTTTTGTCCCACAAACCTGGGTACTTCCTGACTGCTTCAATTATTGATTCGTTGAAGTCCATTTCTGCAACAAAGAAATGCCAGTGATCTGGAGGTTGTCAAACATTCAGTACCTAATAACAACAATTATTTTAGTGATTTTCTCCTTCTGCACCATTTATTAACTTTAATTCTTAAAATGGAAAAAAACACATCCTTCCAAGGTTGACGAATAAGACCACACATTTATAATTGTTACTATTTACACAAAACATTTATATCTTAACACCCAGCCACATGTTGTCAGGCATAGGCGGCGGAACGGGGAGGGCACCATGCCCCCCTTTGATTCTGGCATTTTAACATTAGCCCTATGGGCATTGCATGGAAAGAATGGGACCAAAAGTCAGCAGTGCCCCCCCCCTTAATTGAAGGTGTTCCGCCGCTACTGTTGTCAGGCTAGGTTATGTTACGTTGGTAAAATTAGGTCAGGTTAGCTTAGGTTTTGTTATTTCTGCTCATGATGTAGCTAATTTTTTAGCTTTACATGATCATGTGAACAATGTTCTAGATTGATAGTTGGTTTGTGACAATATGGTGTTGTCTTCATTCAGTATGGAGCCCAAGGTGCAATTTCGGGAGACTTCACAAAGGGCGATTTCACATTCTTTTCATGTGCTTAGTTAATGCGTGCAAAAATAATACAAATCAAAGCTTGAGCTTCATATTTCTCCTTGAATTTTCCACACCATCAGTGCAACTGAAATGCTGGAGCCACCAAACTACCCAATTAATTTAATTATAACAATTCAATTCATGTGAAACACATTAGTAGGGTGAGGTTACAGATTGATTTTCATTTGATTATAACAACATTCAAATTACCTCCACTCATTTCTCCATCTTCATCTCTCATTGCACGTTCCATACTGATGCGTAGGTAGGTGAATATCCAGAACAACTTAACACAGAAAATACGACTATAATCTACACAAATCGGATGAAAACTGACACCTACTCAACCTTCTGTCACTTCAAAAAAGGCAGAAGTAAACAAAACAAAAGAATGCCGCTGTGCGCCATAAAATGTCGCGTGGAACGATATCCCGCAGAAATCGAAAAAAAGTTCACGGCTCTGAACTTTTTTTCGGTTCCGACTCGTCGGTTTTTGCGGGTTTTCGTTCCACGGGACGCCAGACTGGCAGTGTAGCTTGCGCAATGCTTTCGCTATGAGGCGAACTTTACGACGCGAACCGAAATCCCGCAGAAACCGAAAAAACGTCGAAATTCATGCTAGTGTAGCTTAGGCTTTATTATCTTCGTCAGAATAAATGGCCTCATCGTTTCGCCGCACAACACAACACATACGTGGCGCACATATCAACATGAGCGTGATAAACATATTCGTGCACGTCCAATAAAATGTACGCATTAAAACAGAACAGGAAATTCAGACAATATACGTACTACGCGGTCTCCTACCAAACGAAAACGACTCAAATTTACACACGATGACATACACGCCTATTCCATAATCACCAGATCCCTCCGGCCGCGTTGCGGTTCCAAATTTTGTGAAGACATTTTAATTTAAGATTTTGTGGTAGGCTGTGCCGCCTGACGGCTGTGCCCTGCGGGTCAGTCTAACTCGTCGCCAGCCGACACCCGTTCATCCGTAGCGCTTGTTCATTCCCTCCTTTCCGCCTTGCGTTCCCAGCAGATTCATCCACCGCTTCTCTCTTGACCGCCTGTACTCGACATCTTGGCTCCACACTCTTTCTAGCCCGACGACCCACACATCATCTATACTATGTCCCGGGGCAAGAAAGTGGAGCCGAACCGGGAGGGACACAGCAGGATTACTGGCCCTTATCGACGACAGGTGGTTCTGGATGCGAGTGTACAGACAGCCGCCCGTCTCACCCACATAGCACACACATCGACACACATTGCACCATATCCCATATACCACATTTACACTCCTACACCCAATCGTTCGGTCATAAGTGGTGACACACCCATGTCTCGGTCCCTGCACTAACTCCCCACTCGCATATGTCCGCTTACAAATGACACAACTCTTACCACAGTTTTGGACTTTGCGCTCGCCTTCGCCAGATATCACCCGCCTAGTCTTACCATGCACCAGTATGTCTTCCAGATTTTTGCCTCGTTTGTACGCTACCATTGGGTCAGAGGGAAAAATGCTAGCCATCCTCTCAGAGCGGTGCAGGAGATGCCGCTTGCTTTTAAGAATGGCTGTCATGTTGGGAAGGTAGCGGGAGTAAGTGAGGGCTAGTGGTACTCTCTGTTGTACACCTCTGTTCTTTCTACTGGTTAGAATTGTGTCCCTTTTGACCTTATCGACCTTTCTAAGCTCCTTTTCGACTAGAGAACCCGGGTAGCCTCTCTCCAGAAGTCTCCCCTTTAGATTACCCCTGTGCTTCCTGTAATCATCCTCCCTGGTACAGATCCTCTTCATGCGAAGACCCAAGCCGTAGGGTATTGCCTTTTTCATGTGGGAGGGGTGATCCGAGCTAAAGTGCAGGTAGGATTTGGAATCAGTGGGTTTCTCAAACAGGTCTGTTTCAATGTAGCCATCTGTGCCTAACTTAACCATCACGTCTAGGAATTCTATCTCGGATCGCGAGACACGCAGGTCAACATCAATTTTGGGGTGGATGTTGTTGGCGCGGCGGTGGAACTCATACAACTCCTCCTCACCGTGTAACCATACTCCAAATATATCATCTATGAAGCGGAAGTAGGGGAGAGTGGGGCAAAGCGGCCACCCGGGGCAAAGCGGCCACCCATCGTTTTAGCCCTTCATAGCTGGCGTCAGTTCCAATTTATGGTTTCCAATTATACTTCTCTTCACGGTCGTTCGAATGAGCCAGACCGGGGTTTCAGGCCCATCACCATTGTTCTGTGAAACACGGAAAAGCATTTCTTGCCAGGTTACCAACTATGTTTACAATATTTAAATGTCATGTTATTCCATAACCGTTTGGAATTTTTATAAGTGTTCTTGTCCATGCATTGCATGGTTATCGTACATGTATTCTACCAATTTTAATGTTTTTTACCCCACTAATAGCTAAGCTGGAATATTTTTGTCTCGGACGGTATGCGCGGGGCAAAGTGGCCGGGGCAAAGTGGCCACCCCCCAATTGGCCATAAGTTGCTTCCATCTGGATAAAAACATTATTTATATTCAAATGTGTCGTCATGCATTCATCTTGGCCACTTTTCAGTTGCATGAGTTACCAAATAATGCTATTAAATGTTTATTTTCATGAAAATCCTTTCTTTGTTTACCTACAGGTGGAAGATGATAAAGTAAACATCCATCCTCGCTTAACCTTGTCACCATCAAATACCCTAGTCGTACACGAGGCAACTATTTTGTTTCTCATATCGGGACTTGAGAAGACGCCAGTGGCCGCTTTGCCCCAGGGTATGGGGCAAAGCGGCCAATATGCATAGGTTTAAAGTTTTGTCAATATCTTTCATATGTGAACGCCTTTGGAAATAAAACGCAGTTGAAATAAAAGGCAACTTAATAGGGATCACATTGGTATAGAAAGAATCTTTCCAAGTTTAAAAATCAAGCGTTGGCATCGTGAGAAGCGTTAGGGTGGCCGCTTTGCCCCACTCTCCCCTACACAGAGGGTTTAAACGTCGCATCCCTTAGTAATGTCTCCTCCCATACGCCCATATAGGTGCACGCATAGTTTTTACCCAATCTGGAGCCTATGGCCGTGCCGTCAGTCTGGACGAAATGTTTGTCCGAGGAGAGGTTAAAGTTGTTGTTGTCCAGCACCAGTTCGATCATTTCAATCACCTTTTCACTCGGTATGGCGGGGTCACACCTGTCCCGCAACGCGCGCCAGCCGACACCCGTTCATCCGTAGCGCTTGTTCATTCCCTCCTTTCCGCCTTGCGTTCCCAGCAGATTCATCCACCGCTTCTCTCTTGACCGCCTGTACTCGACATCTTGGCTCCACACTCTTTCTAGCCCGACGACCCACACATCATCTATACTATGTCCCGGGGCAAGAAAGTGGAGCCGAACCGGGAGGGACACAGCAGGATTACTGTATGCCTGGCCTATTCAAATACATTAGCCTGAGGGGTGTGGTAATAACTGGTGTAAGCAAATTGACCACGGTCAAAAATGCATTACCAGAATGCACTAAAGCCAACATTTTGGGATGGTCTCGTTCCTAAGTCGGCTAAGAGCTTCGGTCCAGAAAATAAATTTATCGTTGGCATACAGTAAAATACATACCAAACTCGGCCGGTGATAAATTTTCAAGACCTCAGTCCTTACTGATTTTTGAACTCGGCCTTCGGCCTCGTTCAAAAATCCAGTAAGGACCTCGGTCTTGAAAATTTATTTACACCGGCCTCGTTCAGTATTATATATTACTGGCCCTTATCGACGACAGGTGGTTCTGGATGCGAGTGTACAGACAGCCGCCCGTCTCACCCACATAGCACACACATCGACACACATTGCACCATATCCCATATACCACATTTACACTCCTACACCCAATCGTTCGGTCATAAGTGGTGACACACCCATGTCTCGGTCCCTGCACTAACTCCCCACTCGCATATGTCCGCTTACAAATGACACAACTCTTACCACAGTTTTGGACTTTGCGCTCGCCTTCGCCAGATATCACCCGCCTAGTCTTACCATGCACCAGTATGTCTTCCAGATTTTTGCCTCGTTTGTACGCTACCATTGGGTCAGAGGGAAAAATGCTAGCCATCCTCTCAGAGCGGTGCAGGATATATATATATATATATATATATATATATATATATATATATATATATATATATATATATATATATATATATATATATATACGTGTGCATGCGTTTGTGTGAACATATGTGACAAATCCATTTGCGTATACTGTGGCTTGCCTAGACCCCATACAAAGCAAAGCATTCCTTAACCCTATTCCTGGCGGGGGGGGGGGGGGGGCTCAGGAGCCCCCCCCTGAGGTTTTTTGGTTATTTCTCCCAAACGCGTTGAGCTAGGAAGCTCAAATTTTCTGACTTTTCCTAAAAGGCTTCTACACAACATGTCTGAAAATTTTGAGTTGATCTGACCTCAGGTCAGGTCACCAGAGGCGGTTTGGTGACCCTACCTCAGAAAAGTTTGCAATCACGCCAGAGCTAGAGTTTTTGACCGATCATTTTCATCTCTTCAGGCTTTAGTTAGGGTACCAGTATGTGCAATTTGTATATCTCGGAATTTTGATATCGGTGACCTAAGGTCAGGTCAGTTTCGCGACCTTCCCATTATAAGTCAATGGGGGAAAAATCAACTCCCTGTTTTTACCACTAAAACGGGTCGGAATGGCCCCATATACCATACATGACTTCATATACGATCAACCTTCACTACCTTGAGGTCTGTTTTGCTGTTGGGCAGCTGTGAGGTCATGTGACGTCATCAAAGGTCACCAAAGGTTTTTGGCCAATAACTCCGTACAGGAACAAGATACAGACGCGTGGATGGCCTCATTGTGTTCAGCTCGTCAAGACGCATCGAATGATATACATGATGACCTCGAGGTCACGTGACCTGAGGTCAACCTTTGACCTTGACCTTTCGAGGTCAACATATATATATATCATTCGATGCGGATTGACGAGAGGATCACGATGATGCCCTTAGTTTGTTCCTATCTTGACTAATTCGAAAGTTATTCGAGAAAAACTCTCTCCATATCTAGCGCCGCCATTTTGACTTTTTCGACCCCTGTGACGTCATCTTTGACCTGACCTGAAAATGACCTTAGTAAAAATTGTAGATCTTGTCCATGCGTATCCGATGCCGTTTACCGCTTGTCGCTATCTTGTTTCGTTCTCGAGATCTCAGGGGGGGGGGGCCGAATCGGCCCCCCCGCCAGTTTCTTGTCCCGGCGGAGCCCGCCAGGAATAGGGTTAAATAAAGACAATTTATTTTGTAACGTCCGAGACGAGCAATAAACAAATGTTATTAACAAAAATTGCGGCAACTGTGAGTGGCGCTTTCTCAAGTGCACGGGTGATCACCGGACTCTGCTGAGTGCTGACAACATACCAGACCAGACACCAGACATGGGGGGAGGGCGGTCGCCAGACTGACACCAGTCTTCACAGGCCGGTGACTGTCCCACCCAGATCCAGTCAGGTGACAGGCGGTCACCGAATCGGGCGGTCACGAGACTCGATGGACACAAGAGAACAAAGACAAACAAAGCAATGTTCTTTTCTAAACAATCTTGGTATGCTAATCAAGGCAATATGGTAAAGAGACTCCGCGCCGCCTGGAGCCCTAACTCACAAGTCACAATGAACAGGAAAGCAGGCTCATGAACTCAACTGAACGTCATCTTTTTATCACCTACTTATTTGGAGCAGTCAGCCTACTCCAGGCAGCTCGGAGCCTCTTTGGCATGGAGCCTATCTCATCCGCCCTCAGCAAATGAACGTTCATGAGGGTGGCCGTGCACTGGCATGCCGTGAATGTCATTTTCTGTGACAGGACGGAGAAAACGATTCCCCACAGGAGCAGTTTGTCCTGGCTGCTTAGCCCGTTCGTCTTCACGACATCCGTTTTTTCCACACACAGGTTCTCGCCCACAATACAAGGCCACGGCTCCATGTTTGTTGGGAACACTGCGTCGTCCTCACCCAGTAGCCATGCAGCAGAGCTGACACAGTATCATCTGCAAGGGAAATGCACTGACTTAGCTTGCGCTCCGCAAAAATCGCATTGCACCTACTTAGTATCGAGGCTTCGGCCTACCAGGCAGCGATTCCAGAATTCTGACTTAAAACAATATGACATCAATTCAGCACAGCAATTAACGAAGCAATCAGACACTAACTTAATATCATAAAATCATACCTGTGATGATCCCGCGGCAGGCTCCATCTTTATCTCACAGCACCTCCAGTCTCCACACAGCCCCGCATCACTCGACTCAAACTGAAGCGCGAATCAACACGCCGCCGTTCATTTGAATTTACGCATGTGCACGCGCAGCCGCTCGCGCTGGCCGGCGGCCGGCTGACCTTGAATCCAAGGCCATATCCGATCCATGGTAACGGTGCTAGTAACACTGTTTAGAGATCAATGAACTGGGAGCTACACCATTGTGTGGCGTATGCGATATAACGTCTCTGTTACGGGGTGTTGACACCAAATGGTGGTGTTATTTATCCGTAGTGTCGGTTAGGTCTGAGGTGGCATTGGTGTTAATTGTCGGTGTTGATTTTGAACACCGAGTAATTGCACCATTCTTCAGCGTTACACCCCACAGTAACACAGTTGAGTTGTGTTACACCCTACCAAAACGCCTCTCATTGGTGCTTATTTTCGTGTCACCGGCACGCGAGTGTTAATTTATTTTCAGTGTAGATTCCGCTTCAATAAGTAGAACCAGTCGGTGTACTGATCTTTTGATGATAATATCTGGTTGTCCCGTATAAGCATGTCCATCTGATTGTGCCTTATACCCGAGGATGACGTCCCGTACATTTCCGTCGTCGTTGGGCTCGGTACCGATAATTTCCGCTAGTCTCCACTTTCCACGCACAGGGTTGTTTTCTTGTACTATGACGATGTCTCCTACGCGCATGTTCCGTTTTTCACGATGCCATTTTTGCCGGATTAATATGAAAGAGAAGAAGTAACGGTAGGGGAGAGTGGGGTAAGATGCCCAGGGTGGGTAAGACGCCCCACCCCCTCTAGCGGCGAAAAAAAGAATTGAACCCGGGAATTAATGTTCTTAGCGTAAAGCGGAAGCCTGCCTTGTTAACTGCACAAAAATTTGCGAAGCTCAGTTGGGCAACGCCTGGCTGGTGAATGCATGTTTTTTATTTGCTGCTTTCGAAAAATATTTTGGTGTCAAAACATTGTAAATATCAAAGAAGGTAGATAATTTTTGCGTCCCTTGCTATAGTCGTGATACATTAACCCGCGCCCCGTAGGGCTACCGGCGGACCCTACCACCCGTAGGGGGGGCCGTATCGGCCCCCCCTAAGATCTCGGAAAGTTACCGGCCGATTTTCAAAATTCAAACGGCGTTCGATAGCCCCACCCGGGAACTACCTTGTGACCAAATTTCATTGACCTAGGTCAAACCGATGACGTCACAGGTCAGGTCAAAGGTCAGATTTTCACCGTTCACAGGCAATTCAAGAAATGTGCTGTGAAAGCGAGTAAATTGGTAATTTATGGTGTGAAGTGCTTGAGCGAGGAACATAGCGAGAATAGATACGTGAAGAATCATTGACCTTTTCCTCGAATTGAAAAGCATCGATGGTACATTGTTCGTCAAACACATACTTTGCTATCTGAGGTCACTGATACCAGGTCAGGTCACAGCGAGGTCAGGTCACCGGGGGTCACAATATGAATGTGTCGTGTGATACATGTTTTATGGTCCATTTTACATGACAAATGCGATTATGTGGGTTAGGCAGCCTTTGGGGCCAGCCTAGGTCACGTTTTTGTGAAGGTCAGGTCAAGGTCAGGTCAAATTAGGTCAAATTTCAAAGTTGATATTTTTGCATAAAATGGGTATCGATTCGATGCAGCTCGTCACGGGGAGTCTAATGGTGGTCTTCGTTTTGCTCTACGAGTTCTAGAATTGCCAAAAATTGAGTTTGAAAATTTGACGTCATCATTTTTGAACAGTTTTTTCGCTATAACTTGGCCAAAAAACGAGGTATCGATCTGAAATTTGGTATGTAGATAGAAGACGGTAGGCACTATCATATATATTCCGGTTTTTTCGAAACTCAAAAAACTTTTTGGATTTTTTGGCGAATATATTCAAAAAAATGCTTTTTTGATTTTTGGGGGTCAAAACTCAAAAATTTCAAAAATTCGAGATAGCAGTTTTGTAGCCCTGTCAATTCTACACCTTTTATGTCTTGATCATTTTTCTGTATCTTCAAAGCTGTAGTCCTGACAGGTCTTCTCGCGAAGGTCTTTTTTCGGTCGAAAATGACAGAACATGACGTCACTCTGACGTCATTTATGGCCAACCTATCATAGCCTCTGGAAAAATTTTTGGTCACAATGTGTAAAATTGATGCCCGGAGGGGTCCTGAAAGTTTGGTGGCGATATCTCCAGCCGTTTAGGAGATATCGACCGGAAAGTACAGGGAGGGGCCGTTTCGGCCCCCCCCCCCTACGGGGCGCGGGTTAACATGCGTGTACTGTGTCCCAAACAGTTTGTTTCAGGGTGTAGTTTTATGGCTAACAAATTGTACTGATTTAATGTTACTTCGGTACCTTGGGATAAGATGCCCCCTGTCCTGACGGGGAAAGACGCCCCCCTAAATCCGTAGGCTGTCCTTCAAGCAGCCCGTCAAATCATTTATTACATGCTTAGGATGAGAGACAAAAGCCGATCTGGGACTATTGAGAGTCCAGTACGGTCGGGTGCTCCCAATGCCGGTCTCTCGGTCCACACAGCGACTTTTTGGGCGGCATCTGACTCTGAGAGCCCTCATGACGGCCTCTGTGGGCCCCATTATTGGCTCCATGGCCCCTCACGACATCCTTTGAGGGCTCCCACGTTGGCTCCACGGGCCGCGCTGGCATCTGAGTTCCCCACGATGGGCTCGAGGGCCCTCAAGCATCATGAAGACCTATAAGGGCCCCACAGTGGTCTCCGAACGCCACCACGGAAGCTTGTTTGGCCACGCTGGACTATGATGACCCTAACGAAGACCTCTGAAGCCCCTTACGACCACTTTTGAGGGCCCTTACGATGACGTTTGGTGTCTACTGCAGGCTCGAAGGGACTACTGATTCGTTCAGGCGATTCACGTGCCCATTTATGTCATTTATAGTGCAGGGGGCATCTTCCCCAACGCCAGGGGGCGTCTTTCCCACCCTGTGGGGTAAGATGCCCCCTTTGACTTCTTCAGGAAAATGCTTAACAGCAAAAAATGTTATCATATTTCAGGCACGAAAGTGTGAGAAAAATGATGTCGGCTTCCGTTGAAACTCCAAGTTTTTACTTTCCGATCGTCATTTTCGAATAATATATGACATAGTAAAACCCTGGGCATCTTTCCCCACTCTCCCCTACCATTTTTCCCAGAACGTTGTTACGAGTCGTTGTAAAAATAAGAACCTTTCAGCTAATCTTGATCTTTCAGCCCATGGCCCCTGGGGTGGTGTAACTTGTGTGCGTCCGAGTAGAAGATCATTTGGACATAAATAGGTTCCTGCTGTCGGGTCAGCGCCGGGTTTTCTTCCGATTGGTCGCTCATTTAGTAAGTTTGCTACTTCATATAGGGCGGTTTGCATTTCACCGAACGTGGCAATACGCTATCGCTTATCGCTATCAGTAAAGCCCTCTTGGCTAGGCGTATCAATGCCTCACAGCAACCGTTTTCCCACGGGGCATCGGCTGATTTTGTGAAATTCCACTGTAATTTGTGATTGGATCCTACATTCTCCAGGTCGGTTAAATCCCAGCTGTTGATGATTTCACGCAGCTCTCTTTTTGCAGCAACGAGCTGTGAGCCAGCATCGGAGTATATCGTGGCAGGACAGCCTCTTACGGTGATGAAGCGACGAAGTGCTAACAAGAAATCCTGGGTGCCGTAACCCTCTACTAAGTCTATGTATGTTGCGCGGGTCACCAAGCAAGTGAACAGTACACCGTATACTTTGGATTTGGTTCGCCGTTTTACGGTGTCTTTGATGAAAAAGGGACCAAATAAATCTAGGGCGGTGTTGTAGAAAGCGGGGCATGGCTGGAGTCTTGCGTCATTTACTTGACCCATCTTCTGTCCTTGGGGTTTATCGCGTGTTTTTCTGCAAATGACGCATCGCTGGATAATCATCTTGATAATGCGTCTTGCACTAGGCACCCAGTATTTGGAGTGAAGTCGAGCCAAAGTGCATTCCACTCCTCCGTGATCTCTGTAATGACATTTTTGCATCAGGAGAATGGTTAAGGGGTGCTTCGCTGGCAGTAATATGAAACGGTCTTGATTCCAGTTGCATTAAGCCACTTAGCTATGCGATCTCCTACCACTATGATACCACTATCAGTGATGCTTGGGCCCAGCTTTTGAAATCGTACCTTCCAGTTTTCGCGGAACTGTTTTTGAGCGTCTTTGATCCACCTCTCCTCAGCTATAGAGATCAGTTCTACATTAAGGGGTTTGGCGATGCTTTTTAACGACCTGTCTCTACCGACCCTCATTATCCTGGCTGTAACTCTGATAAACTTATCAAAGCTACTAAAATGCTGAATGTTGAAGCTGCTGCACATGTCTTGCTCAGAAGTTATGCCGGTTACCAGCAAGCTTATTCCAGTTTGGTCGGGTAATTCATCTTCGTATAGCCTTTGATTGATAGGCCAGGAAGATCTAGGTCCTCTTAAGAAGGCTGGCCCTGTTTGCCATTCCGATTGTTTACCTAAGTCTTCTGGTTTTGTTGGTCGTGTGACCATGTCAGCTGGATTGCTGGATCCATTTATCCACCACCATTGTGATGGGCTTGATTTGTCCTGGATTTCAGCAACCCTTGTGGCGACGAACGTACCAAATCCGTATGATTCTTTCTGAATCTGTGATCTCACGATGATGGAGTCCACAATGAATACAACTTCTTGGAAGTTGTATGACATTTCCCTTTGAATTGTCTCACCTAAGCGACACCCGATGAGGGCACCGCAGAGTTCCAATCTTGGTATCGTCAGTTGTCTTGTTGGCGATATTCTATTCTTAGCAGATATTAAGAAGGCCCTCCATTTTCTTGGTTTTACTTCCCAGTGCACATAAGCGCATGCACCGTACGCATGAGAACTAGCATCAGAAAAGATGACGAGTGTCGGTTCACCGAATGCAGTTAGAGGTCTAACGCATCTAGGAAATTGCAGGTCTTCAAGCTTGAACATTTCTGTAAAGAACGTTGCCCATTCCTGCCTACAGTTGGGAGGTACTGGCTCATCCCAGTTGATCTGTTTTCTTTCTGGAGAGGACGTAGTCATTAAACTTCTCATCAATAGTTTTCCTCGCAATGTAAACGGTGTGGTAAGACCGAGTGGGTCATATATACTGGCTATTTGTCGTAGTAGTAATTTTCTTGTTAAGGTGGGTGGTAGTGCGTATGCAATGTCATCTCTTGCGATATTTGGGCCCATCCATCTGGTTGCTGGATCCATTTATCCACCACCATTGTAATGGGCTTGATTTGTCCTGGATTTCAGCAACCCTTGTGGCGACGAACGTACCAAATCCGTATGAATTGTCTTACCTAAGCGACACCCGATGAGGGCACCGCAGAGTTCCAATCTTGGTATCGTCAGTTGTCTTGTTGGCGATATTCTATTCTTAGCAGATATTAAGAAGGCCCTCCATTTTCCTGGTTTTACTTCCCAGTGCACATAAGCGCATGCACCGTACGCATGAGAACTAGCATCAGAAAAGATGACGAGTGTCGGTTCACCGACTGCAGTTAGAGGTCTAACGCACTAGGAAATTGCAGGTCTTCAAGCTTGAACATTTCTGTAAAGAACGTTGCCCATTCCTGCCTACAGTTGGGAGGTACTGGCTCATCCCAGTTGATCTGTTTTCTTTCTGGAGAGGACGTAGTCATTAAACTTCTCATCAATAGTTTTCCTCGCAATGTAAACGGTGTGGTAAGACCGAGTGGGTCATATATACTGGCTATTTGTCGTAGTAGTAATTTTCTTGTTAAGGTGGGTGGTAGTGCGTATGCAATGTCATCTCTTGCGATATTTGGGCCCATTTCAGTTTTTCCAGACTTCGGAGAAAAATTTAATTTGATTTCAAAAAAGAAATAATCCTTCTGGGGATTCCAAGACAATCCGAGAATCTTGACGTGTTTAGTCTCCAGTACTTTGACGTCGTCATCTTTGATGTCATATTGACCAGACACTATCCAATGCTTGAGCTTGAAATTGCCAAGTGAGAGAACATGTTGAACGTCGGCCATGAGTGTAAGAGCGTCAGTTGGGGCGTTCCACGACAAATCGACAAGTGCCCTGCACCCTCATATTTTATTTTTTGCTTAAAATTGGTCTAATAGGTTGTGATGGGCGGGGAAGCCAGCTGTGGCAAGGATTTTTTTCTTCGAACAACGGTTTCCGAGATATAGCCTCGGGCAATTCTTGGAGTTTGCGCTGCAGCCCTATGTTTGGCGGCCTATAACTCAGATACTATTAGTTTTTCACGATAAAACTTCATATGGCTCAACTCACAATCAACCAACAAACATTTTGGCTATCTCGGATTTTCAATTTTTGAAAATTTTGATCACGTGACCTTTTGTCCTATTTTTCAAAGAGTGACCTTGATATTTTCCCCACTGAAAGTTGCAATTTTGTCTGATGACGATTAAAGCCTTATCAATTGTCATTCATATGCGATAATAAAAAAGTGGTTATCGCCCTGCGTTGACCTCAGGTCAGGTCATTTTTATGACCTGTCCATTATTACGAGCGGGAGCGACAGCGAGATCTCGAGAATAAAGCAAGATAGCGACAAGCGGTAAACGGTAAAGGGTACACACGGATAAGTTCTATAATTTTTACTGAGGTCATTTTCAGGTCAGGTCAAAGATGACGTCACAGGAGCTATAAGGAAGTCAAAATAGCGGCACTATACATATATATGAAGTTTTTCTCGAATAACTTTCAAGGTATCCCAGCTAGGAACAAACTAATAGCACCATCGTGATCCTCTCATCGATCCGCATCGAAACATATGTATGTTGACCTCGAAAGGTCGAAAGGTCAAAAGTTGACCCTAGGTCACGTGATCTAAGGTCAACTTTTGACCTTTCGACCTTTCGAGGTCAACATACATATGTTTCGATGCGGATCGACGAGAGGATCACGATGGTGCTATTAGTTTGTTCCTAGCTGGGATACCTTGAAAGTTATTCGAGAAAAACTTCATATATATGTATAGTGCCGCTATTTTGACTTCCTTTTAGCTCCTGTGACGTCATCTTTGACCTGACCTGAAAATGACCCCAGTAAAAATTATAGACCTTATCCGTGTGTACCCTTTACCGTTTACCTCTTGTCGCTATCTTGCTTTATTCTCGAGATCTCGCTGTCGCTCCCGCTCGTAATAATGGACAGGTCATAAAAATGACCTGACCTGAGGTCAATGCAGGGCGATAACCACTTTTCTTATTATCGCATATGAATGACAATCGATAAGGCTTTAATCGTCATCAGACAAAATTGCAACATTCAGTGGGGAAAATATCAAGGTCACTCTTCGAAAAATAGGACAAAAGGTCACGTGATCAAAATTTTCAAAAATTGAAAATCCGAGATAGCCAAAATGTTTGTTGGTTGATTGTGAGTTGAACCATATAAAGTTTTTATCGTAAAAAACCAATAGTTTCTGAGTTATAGGCCGCCAAACATAGGGCTGCAGCGCGAACTCCAGGAATTGCCCGAGGCTATATCTCGGAAACTGTTGTTCGAAGAAAAAAATCCTTGCCACAGCTGGCTTCCCCGCCCATCACAACCCCTTACACCAGTTTTCAACGAATAATAAAATATGAGGGTGCAAATTTAATTTTTTATTTGTCGATTTGTCGTGGAACGCCCCAGTTACAGATGGAACGGATTGCAGTAAATCGTCGACATAACTGTTTTCTTTAATCATCTTGCCAGCGTGTGGAAATTGCGTGATATTCATATCAGCAATAGTGTGCAGTGCCACCATCGCAATAGTGCCACTGGGGCGATCTCCAAATGGTACTGCCGTGAGAACGAAATGATCAGGTTCTCGTTGTGTTTCCATATCACGCCATAGATAGCGATGGACATGCTGGTCCTTCTCGGATAATTTGATAGAATTGTACATTTTAGAGATATCGGTAGTGACAGCTACTGAATGCTCTCTGAAGCGTAGTACAATTCCATATAGACTATTCACAAAGTCGGGTCCTTTAGCCCAGTAATCGTTAAGAGAGTGACCCAGGTACGATGCGAATGCATTAAATACAATTCGGATAGGCGTGGAAGAAGAATTAGCTTTAAATACTTCGTGGTGATTGATGTAATGAACAGGACCTTCATAACATCTTATCTCATCTTCTGTCAATTTTCTTGAGACTTGTCTGATTTCCATGTCTTTCATTTGAGTTCGATATGCCGACTGATAATAGTAATTTAGTCTTTTCAGTCGAAATTCAGTCGATCGAAGTTTTGCTCTTGCTGTACTCAAATTATTTGGGAGGTCTTCAGGTCGTCTGATCCATGGATAGGTAACCGTAAAACATTTATCCTCATCGTTATAGCTTAAGCCCCTATGAATCATCGCCAGCTCCCGTTCCTCCTTCAGTGTATACTCCTTCATGCCCAATGCACACTTCCCGCACCTGCATCCACCACATTTAGGAGTGCAAGATGTCCCAAGACTTTCAATACTGAAGAATTTTTCCACACAACTTTTGTTTGTGGGTGATTCAACAACCATGTTGTTGATGTGGGGTGTCAATAGCATATTGTTGCTTTTTATTTCCATTTTGGTGTGACCTTCCTGTGCTTCATCTCCTTCGTAAAATGAGCCTCGAATGCAATACCCAAACTGATCTTGTAAAAGTTGTACATTCCCTACGGTTTTTATGACATTTGGCATGATGACGCAAAAATCTACGCCGATCAGCAGATCAACCTTTCCTTGGGGCCTAGCAATGTCTTGAAGGTAGATGTCCGGAAAATAAGTTGCAATACGTTCTGTAGTGACGTGTTGCAGGTCGGCTGTGATCTCATCCATTCCATAGGCGTAAATGTCCCATTTTCTGTTTTCCAGATCGATCAGGGGAACGTGATATTTCTTGCTTTTTATTTTTGTCGCGTCATTTCCCACTTTGATTATAGACAATTCTACTTCGTCTCCCTTTAAATCAAGTCGCGATGCCGCAGAATGGGTTATCAGTGAGATATCAGCACCGGAATCCCACAAAACCGTTAGGTTCTGATCATGACATTTAACTTTACTAATTGCCAGAAGCGTTGAATGATTTTGAGCTTTACTGGTGTGCACAAAACTTTCTTGTGTTGCATTTTTTGAATCACACATATTCGAAATTCCGGGATGGGTGAACTTTAGCGTATTTCGTCTTTCGATGGACTTGAAAACTACGCATGCTGGGAGGATGACTTTTAGATGGCAGCGCACGTCAGGTAGGTAGCAAGACAATATCAACTGGCCGCTGTCCTATGGCGGTTAGTTTTGATGTGGTAGCCGGTCGAATTTGGGTGCAAAAAAGCGTTTCGGTGGACTGTACTTTTAGGTGGACATATTTTTTTGTCTTGAGATAACGGTATAAGTGGACATTTTTTTTTTTGCTTTGAAATGTAGTGCATAGGTGGACGTACATTTTTGTTTTTAAATTGCACTTTAAGTTGACATATTTTTTACGTGCTTTATTACAAGCGAGCCAGCGGAGCGAGCGAAGCAAGCTTTCGTAGAATGGCGGAAAATTCTGAGTATGAGCAACTTGGCAATGTATTTCAATGCGTCAACGACCAACGTTGAAGTGTACTACACGTGCGCACGTGGAGGGTGCCGCTTCCAGATCTCAGGAACGGCTGGACCGATTGTGCTCAGATTTGATACACCGATAGCGACCGGTTGGCAGGGTGCCGTGCAAAAGTCAGTTGGAAATACCCCCACTCAGTTTCGCACTTGCAGGGCTCATCCTTTTGCTCGCTCGCGTATCGCCCCGAAAGGCGTCTTACTGGTTCATTAACCCGCTCGGCGTTTTCACGCCCCCCCCCCTCCCCAGGTTTTCGCTGACATCTCTTTTTTTTAAATATTTTTGGTGCCCGACCCGGGCTTTTTGTCGTTAGTAGCTCACATTCATACTGGGTTAGTACACTATATACACGGCAGTGGTACGAATCGCTTTCGGCACCCGCTACGCGGGACAGCCTTGACCGCACGCTTCCTGTCACGCACCCCAGGTGGCACCGCACTGGTACGCACGCTGGGGCTATCCCGATTTCTCGGGCCCGGCAGGTCAGAGGGCTGCTCCGGGACATGAAGCGAGGCCGTGCCCCCGGGACATGTCACCGGACCGAAGGATCTGTTTAAAGGCGGATCAGGCCCGTGTACCTGCGGCCGGGGGCGCTGGCTGGCACAGCGTTAATCCCCACGACCGAGCGAACACTCCCCAGTTACTGCCATCTCCTGGGTCGGAGCCGGCCGAGGAAAATGCTGCCAGAGGTCAGCTTTGATCCAAGGACCTCCCACACCAAACGTGAACGCACTTGCCAACTGCGCCACAAGGGTGGTGTTCGCTGACATCTCAAAAACGGTTTGGTACAGCTTATTATACGTCTTTTCCGTACAGGCTTTGAAAATTTTAGCTCCAGGTCATCAAAGGTCAGGTCACCAGGTCAAGTTAAGTGACCCAACCCCCGAAAATAAATTCAAACACGCGCCCTGACCATAAGATACACGGCCCCACGGCCCCAGAGTTGGGGGGGGGGGGCAAGCTGCCCCTACTGCCCCCTCCCCGGTTCCCGCGCCTATGTTTGAGGTCACATTATTCATCATTCGACGCGTCTTGATGAGAGAAATGCAATGGTGTTTGAAATGTAGACGGGTCCCGCCTCGCCAACCCGGCTCCGACACGCAACCTTCACAGACGAGCTTGTATTCCACAACCGCCGCTCGCGCCGGCCAACCAGGACTCTCTGAACATGCGAGCGACAACAAACCGAAGAGACATCGGAAATTAAGGTACTAGGGCTGCAACTAAACAGAAAATAAAGGAACAGCGCCGTAAGTTATTATGACAATATAAAATAAATACTTAAGTGACGTGAATTAATCAGATATAAAATCGGACAAGTGACATCGCAGAAAACAATAAGAAACAGAAGAGAAGCCGGTACGAAATCAAACGGTGCGAATAAATCGACCGACTATACCCGACCCTCTTAACGAAAAGAAGCGAACATCGGCAACAAGCAACATTAAATTCGGAGATAGCACATATCAAAAGGCAGAAGGCGACGCAACACAACGGCGCGTGGCACTCCGTCCGAGCGCGGCACTCAGGCCACGGCAGTGAGCGGCACTCATGGCAGAGCGCAGCAATCACCACGCTGCGCGCGGCAGCCACCGTCCGAATACGGCACGCTCAACAGCGCGGCGCGAGGCACCGACCGCGTACGCAGCGCACGGCACAATCACTGCACAGTGCGCGGCGCCATCACTGCAGCGCACGGCACCGCGCAGGTCGCGGCACCCTCGCCGCGGCCACGATCACGGGACCACGGAGGGCCCAGCCATGGGAAGCACGGCCGCAGAGCACGACCGCAGAGCACGGCCGCAGAGCGCGGCCGCTGGCAGCTCGGCCGCGGAGCTCAGCAGCGGGCAGCTTGGCCGCAGACGTCGCAACCGTGGAGCACGGCCGCGGACAGCACAGCCACGACAAAACTGTGAACAGAACGCATGAAAATAACCATGTCCTTTAGCACCGCTCAGCACTCCATTGAGACCACGCTGGACAGATTCGCCGATTTGAGGCGCTGGATGGCTGCATGCCATGTCGATCGGCGCGTTCCGTCAACAGAACAGCCCCCAACCAGCTTGCCCAGTGTGTCCAAAATTGTAATGTTGCGGGGAAATTCACCCGTAGTGAAAAGTATAATGACATCCTAAAAATGTAAATAAAAACATCCACACGGCAGTCACGACTTATAATAACAACCTCGAACCCAAACGTCTAGGAGCAAGGGCAACACAAACCTCGCAAACTCTCACAACACGCTAAGACAATCATTCGAATACCTAACCAAAATGTTCAAATATATGACCCGACTTAAAAACCTCATTTGACATCCCGAATATCAGAATGTCTTCAACGTTTTATCAGCATTTAGTGTTTCTACATCATTTTCTCGTGACATAAATAAAAACAGTGCTTAAAAAGGGTCGAAGTCAAGTTTTATGAAAATAACGACATCTTTTTCGGCCTTTTTTCTACATCCTCCCCCTAACGTAAAATGAATTTAGCCACATTGTAACTTGCCACGACATTACTAAACAAATCGCCAGCAACGACCACAGCAAAATCGCAGCAAAAATTATCAGTTAGCAGCTGATCACGCGGCTTACATCACAAACGATGCACGATGAACACATATTTACAAAGACCTTAATTAGGGACAGAATCGGTTAGGCGGTCTCGACGCTCTCTCAGAGCACTGCAGGGCCGGCACCGGAGCTACTGACCTCTGTGCGTCGTCAAAGTCAAAGTCAAAGTCATTTATTAAAGACACGTCCACGATGTGGTTATTATGTGTCCAGTCAATGGAACATAATACAGCATTAAAATTGACACCCACCGCTCAGGTACACATATATGCATTTTATCATGACACGTAAGCTGCGAATAGCTGAGGATGAATGCGATGAAGGGTAAAAAGTTGAGTTTAGAGTGCTGCGCAAATAAAGTTAAAAGCGTGGAAATGTATAAAAGTGATTCACTGACGAGGGGCACGCGACAAAGCTCTGGTAAAGGCAGCGCAGCTAGGCGCTTGTCTTGTCTGTGAATCCAATTTGTTCCATGCACTGGCAGCCCGGTAACAAAAACAGTGCTGAGACCGAGCGAGGCGTCGCTTTGGCAGCTCTAGAAGTCCCGCCGTTACCGCTCGCGTCATCCGCTCGGACACACTCCCTCGAGGGACAAACATTGCACGGAGCGACTCGGGACAGACCGTGGAGTTAAGCGCTCTGTACACGTGCATACAGTCATGATCCCTCACCCAGTCGTGCACTCTGCCCCATCCTAGTGATTCAAGGGCTGGTGCGATGTGCTCGTGGCGTCGTACACCAGTGACCAATCTCGCTGCGAAATTTATACATTTCTGGATACGGTGCATGTGGACCTTGGCAGCTCCTCCCCAAACGGATAGGCAGTATCGGATGTGGGGAAATATGTGATGCTGGACGAGGAGTTTCAGGATGTCTCTGGAAAGAAAGTGACGGATTTTGTGTGGGGATGCTGTGATGTGATTGCATCTCTGCACAACCATGGAAATGTGGGATTCCCATGAGAGGCACTGGTCGAGAACAACGCCCAGAACTGTAACGGTCTGACTGGGGGTGATTTTTGAGCCAGAGAAGTCGATATGGAAGTTGGCTGTCTTTTTTATGGAATCTCTGGTACCAAGCAAGATGAAGTGAGTTTTGTCAGCATTCATTTGCGCATATTTGTTGAAGTGATGGCGTTTATGTCTCGGCAACCAGCATCTCTGCATTCTTTCTTCAGCTGATACCACCCGTTTACGAGTCTTCCTTCCGGAGCCTTTGAGAAGAGGAGCGCCTCTTCTGGTACACTATCACGCAGACCCACCGACTCACGGAGAGAAACCAGAAGATCGATCGCCCGTTTCTCCATCTGTGGTATGAGAACCGGCACAGTCCCTCCACGTTTGCCACGCGTTTTGATCAGGCACATCTTATTAGAAGGATGAATAACCTGTTGCTCATTTCTATCAGAAATAGAAAAAATAAACCAATATATATTCGGGCGTGGCCCTTCTTCAGTGGTACAAGATCACAATAAAACAAGAGAGACGTATGTGACACACATGAGGCAAAATACAATATTTTGAATCAAATCACTCACAGATATTTTGCATGCGCTTCCAAGATAGGCGTCGATCTAGATTTAGATAGTAATAAATAGCTAATAAATGGTGGCACAGTACATACATATGGCACATACATACATATATATAGGTACAGTTCAATACGATACAGGTAAGCTCGGTAGTGTGGTTCGATGCCAGATATTGTGCCTGTACCGACGCCCAGCACTCTGTGGCCCCACCTAGCGATTCTGACCTTAGGCAGGCTTTGTCGAACACGACTTTTAACGGGCCCACACCAGTCAGCAACACACAAACAGAGAGTAACACGTTACGTTCAGCTGCAGGCCCAGATAAAGTTCTCAACCTGACCGGTCAGAATCTGTCCGAAAACCTCTCGAATATGCTAAGTAATGGGCCTAATTTCGCCTTATCTCGCAACATCTGCAAAAAGGTGCTGTACAACGTAGAAAAGGGCTTAGAAAGAGGAGCCTTCGCACTTCGTTGGAAGCTAGATCTTCTATCTAGACGGCACGCACATCAGGAACTATCACACACAGACCAAGAACAACAGACACATCACCAACTGCGACAACAGCACCAACAGCAGCCCCAGCAGCAACAACAGCAACAACAACCCACGCACATAAACAACCCTAACAACGACAATGATCAAAACAGCCAGCCTAGTATCAAACAACTAAACTTAGCACCAAGATTTAGTGATACAGACACCAGAATGGCACCAACCTCTGACCAAGACACAGAACGTGCACTCAGAGCACTCAAACAAAAGGTCATGAACTGCTTCAAAAACCATCGCACCTCGAACAAACCTAACCACTCAAAAGAAGATTTAGACGCTTTAGATGCTATTCGCTCCGATCCAGAAATTATTGCAAAACGCTCTGATAAGGGCAAAGGATTTGTTCTTATGCCTAAGGATACATATGTTCAAAAAGCACAGTCTATCACATCCCAGTATGAACAGATGCCTAAGAATCCCACACCCCGACTTGAAGCTGAGACAAAAAGAATCATTTCGGCAAACCTAGCGGGGAAAGTCAGTGACAAAGTCGTCAACGCGATAAAACCCTCCTCTTCTAGGACTGCTGAGCTATACGGTCTACCAAAGAGCCACAAGCCCGATATGCCCCTTAGACCTATAGTTTCAGCCTGTGGTGACCCCTTGGATAAACTGACATGGTTTTTGGAACGGCTCATAACCCAACTTCTGATCTTCGTCCCAGCTCACTTGAAAAACACCTACGAATTTCTCAACCGCTTAAATGAATCCTTCCCCAGACGTGTGCCAACTGGTTCGATTTTATTCACAGTTGACGTAGCGAACCTCTACGGAAACATTCCCATAAGCGAAGCGATAGATTTCACGATGAAGCTTATCTCTAAACACAAGGAAAAGATAGACCTTTTAGACCTTAGCCCACCTATCATAGAAAACCTCCTGAAGCACTGTTTGACCAACAACTACTTAAGATTCGGACAACAATACTTCAAACAAACCCATGGGATTGCCATGGGCAGCCGCGTGGCTCCCCCTTTGGCCATTATATTCATGGACGCGATTGAAAGTATGATCCTCGCTTCAGCAAATCTACAACCAGCCCTATATGTAAGATATATTGATGACATTTTCGGAGTCTGGACACACGGACCTGATACTCTAGACGCCTTCCTCGATTACCTCAACAACTTCCATCCCTCGCTTAAATTTTCTATCGAACGCAGCGACCGATCTGACAAAAAACAAATCCCCTTCCTCGACACCTTGGTAACGCTGGAAAAAAAATAACTCATTAGCCACTGAACTCTACATAAAACCCACGGCCGCTCCCATCATCCTTCCATTCACATCAGCCCATCCCTTCCAGACCAAAAGATCGGTGCTCTACTCTCAACTTCTAAGAGCTCAGCGTCTCGGAAGTTCAACATCAGCCCAGGAACGCGGCATGAACAGAATTGAATCGCTGTTCATCGCCAACGGCTACCCCACTAAGCTCATCAGAAAAACTAAATTCTCAGTAAAAACGAACAGCAAAGTCAAAACGAGTGATAAAGAAAAGATGAGCCCGGCACAAAAACTATCTAAAAGCCCTAGTGACATCACGTACGTCACCCTTCCCTTCATAGATGATAACCTCTCTAGGAAAATCGAATCCATCGTGAAAAAGTCCAACCTGTCGATGCGAATAGCATGGCAAAGTGGCCCCACCCTCTCACAGAAACTCACCAGCTCAGCTCTAGAAAAGCCACCGTGTCCAGCAGGGAACAAAAAATGTCACTGCTGTCTAGCTGGACTCAAGGGTAGATGCCACGTAAAAAACGTAGTCTATCAGATCATTTGCAACCTCTGCACCCAAAAAGTCACCTACATAGGTGAAAGTAAAAGAAGCGTTAGGCTCTGCTTTAACGAGCATCTACGTGACGCCAAAAACCACACAAGAAACACCCCTTTCGGAGAACACTTCATGACCTGCCATTGTAACGTAGAGCCGAGCCACGATGCCCTCTCCATTACAATTCTTCAAATCTGCAAAGACGTAGCTGAGCTGAAGATCGCCGAGTCCATCGAAATTCGCAATCATCGCCCCACACTCAACACAATGACATCATCTTGGACGCTCATCAAGCCAGTACCATACTCAGAGCTATAGACGGTCTTGTGATCACGCCAGATAGTACATACTTAGATTTTGATTAGATCACATTATTTGACGCCTTCACTCACACATCGTCGGGACTAATTCCCTTACTCTTTCTTGCTTTTACCCATTCATCCCCCAATCTTCACTTACATATTCACTTACATATCCACGATTAACACATACACAAACATAGCCCCCCCCCCCACACACACACCTACACTTACGCTCATGCACTCGAACTCACAAACACATAACAGTGACCATACTGTCTGATGTCTGATGAGGCTGATGTCGAATAGTTAGCAATGTTATACAAAGTGCTATTCTTGGTATAGGCTATGGTGACAGTATAGGCTATGGCGAATATCATGCCACGATGTACAGGACGATGATTCGTTAAAATGACCTATCTAGGCATATAAATGTTGTTATGCAAACCGAGCTTACCTGTATCGTATTGAACTGTACCTATATATATGTATGTATGTGCCATATGTATGTACTGTGCCACCATTTATTAGCTATTTATTACTATCTAAATCTAGATCGACGCCTATCTTGGAAGCGCATGCAAAATATCTGTGAGTGATTTGATTCAAAATATTGTATTTTGCCTCATGTGTGTCACA
Source organism: Amphibalanus amphitrite (assembly GCF_019059575.1). Lineage (NCBI taxonomy): Eukaryota > Metazoa > Arthropoda > Thecostraca > Balanomorpha > Balanidae > Amphibalanus > Amphibalanus amphitrite. The sequence continues at coordinate 227,811 of NW_024882507.1, read as the reverse complement.
TACGTCTCTCTTGTTTTATTGTGATCTTGTACCACTGAAGAAGGGCCACGCCCGAATATATATTGGTTTATTTTTTCTATTTCTGATAGAAATGAGCAACAGGTTATTCATCCTTCTAATAATCTTATTAACAATGCTCAGCTCAACGTTCAAATACCTGAAATCAGGCACATCTTGTCCATGATCTGTTTCTCCAAGTCTGATAGCGAATTGACGACTGTCTCGTTTTGGGTGTACGCCGCTCTTGAAGTGTAATCACGGACACGAATCTTCATGGACTCTCCACCTCTACGTTTGTTGAACACCATGAGGCTGACGGCTGTTACGCACGCCAAGGTGTTGTATGACTTGACGCTAGGCTTTCTACTCACAGACTCCATCGTGGATGCCAGTTTGGTCTGAAGGTGGTTCTGTAGCCGTTTCATATCTTCGGTGGTTGGCAGCTGTTTCTCTGCGTTCTGTTTTCTCAAATTCAATGTTTCGAGTGAGGCGCGCCCCATTTTATCGCCCCATTCGTTTTCTAGCAGTCTCTTGAAGATGGAGATTCGGTTCTGCATCTCCGTGTTTCCTTCTCGCATACTGACGCCCAGTAGTACATGGCAAACCTTCCCCAACGCAGTTCCCACTGTTCTTGGCACAGTAGGCACTAGGAACGTTGGTGGGGTCAGCTTAGTGCCTTCCCTGTATCCCGCTGCTTGCTTTGTCACATGCACAATGTCGTCAAAGTATCGAGCGTCACAAAGCTCATCCATAGTGAGGTTTGGCTGACTCTTCCTGTCCCGTACATCTAGGAGAACTTTGGCTAGTTTGGTCACTCTGGTTTTTATTGGCTTCAAGTGGTTTTCGTTTTTTCCTTTGCTTTCTACGGTGTAGTTGGCATCACTGAAAACATTTGTACACCTGTCCCGAGTGTAAACCCGCGGAACAGGTGTCGTTGATCAGGTTCCATTTTTAAGCATCTGAACAGGTGTCAACTAACCCTTCATCAAGGCGTCATCGAACACCTGCATCAGGTATCAACACCCAATGTTTACACGCGCATCGAGTATCAACGCTCGATGTTTACACCCGCATTAAGTATTAACACCCACTGTTTACACCCCCATCGAGTATCAACGCCCACTGCTTACACCCCCATCGAGTATCAACGCCCACTGTTTACACCCGCATCGAGTATCAACACCTACTGTCTACACCGGCATCGAATTTAAGCACCTACTGTCTACACCTGCGTTGTGGGTTACACCTGCGCTTAAACACCTCTCCCGCGGGTACTTTCCAACACCCGTCCCACGGCTCCCCGCGTAATGAGTGTAACTGCACACCCTTGAGAAAACAACTGTTTTTGGCGAACGACTTTATTTAAAAAAAAAAAAAAAACAACACGACACAAACCGAAATGACAGCACATCTGTTGTCATTTCGTGTCAACAGAAGTGTGAACAGAAGTGTGTCAACAGAAGTGTGCGTTCTGCCGCAACCGCAGAGCCACCCCTCAGCTACCCAGGATGGCTGACCTGCCAGAGGCGAGAGTCGACATGAGACGACCTTTCAACACACGACTATCTCGGCCCACTGACAGTGAAGAAGTTCCGCAAGACGGAAAAAGGTAAGTCTTACCCGACTCAGTCGGGCCTCAGATGGACAGTCAGGCGACACGAATCTACTGAGCTTGACGCTTACTGAGTGATACGCTCCAGGCCTTTCGGGGGCTTCAGCACGTCTGTTTGGAGAACCATAACGGTTGCCAGGTATGCGGAGCACCGCGTGCTTTTCTTGGTCGGCTTTTGAGCGAACACCGAGAACGCAGCACCCCATGTGAGGAACTGGTCGATCTTGTTCAGTATCTCAAAATCAGCTACCTTCTCTCCCTCGACCCAGAGGGCATCACGCCATATAACCATTGGACCTCCGGCCGTCGGTGCCGCGTAAAGAGCGTCTTCCTCGCGAAGTTCGATGAGGAGATGCTCCAGCGCAGCTTCTAAAACACACAGACACACATAGACACGCATGTCAGTTACCAATGCAACACTGTCATGCCGTAAAATACAAACTGCACACACAATAGCTCGTTTTTTTTTCAAAAGACAATCCGACGTTTCGTTTATATTTTTCATTATCCTACCACAAACTAAAAACTGGTAAGAACATTATCATGCAATGAGGGAGCCAAAGCGCCACCAACCACCATCCAATCTTTATAGATACTGAGTCCACGTGTCCACGTGGACGCGCATCGAGAATCTCGAGAATCTCAGTCCACGTGTATTTCTCAAGAAGTTGTTCCTCGAACAGAAGCACACAAAAAATGTCATCCAATTTCCCTTGGGATCGAACGTTTCCAATGCTACAATAAATACCTCCGAGTGTCTGTTCTTTCGCCTTGTTCCCTAGGGGATTTCCTGCCTGGAATCCATCATAATACAGAACGAGGGAGAGCGTGTCATTCTCTACAGTGCGATGAGCTGTCCCATCTTGCAGCCCCTTCAGCTCATCTGGATCATCGGAGGGCGATAGAACATCTTCAGATGAAAGAGTTCTGATGCGGGAACTCAGCTGATCCTTCAGTGATATGAACTGATAAGAGTGTTCTTTGCCCTTCTCATCTTTGCCAAGAACAATGGTCTCCGGTTCAACAATATCAAATTCTTTCAGAGCTGTCGCTTCAAGATGATCATTACCCAACAGCTTCGCGCAGTTCTTCAGGCATGGTACGTCAGGTTCTGAGCATCCACTGCTTCCACGTTCTTCATGTTCTGTGCCTTTTCCCTCTTCATACTCTTTGATTGCACTAGTAGTAAATGAATGGACAAAATCTAGCACATCCCGGCATGAGCTTTCAATAACATTTTTGGCCCTCAGGCGAACAATCAAGGAAGCCAGCTCCTTACGGGAGTCATAAATTGGGCCTGTCTCACTCTCAGCTGCACTAGGATGCCTTGTATTATCTTCGTCAACAGACTCACTAGTCCTGGAGTCTGTGTCCACCACGTGTGATCTCGATGTCTCGGTATCTTCTGGAATATTATGGGTTTTCAAGTGCCTACTCCAGCCCGGAACAGATGTAAAAAAACGTTTGCAGATTGGACATACTATGCGAAAATAGGGATTTCCAGAATGTTGCCTCGCATGTTTTGAAGCGTCACGTTGAGTACCAAAATACAGAGAGCAATGGCAACAAGAGAATCTTATTTGGTCTTGTCTTGATGTACAGCCCTGAAAAAAAAACTTTACAAATGAACAGAAGTTGGGCAAATAGGGCAGAGAATACGTACAGGATTTATTTGAAGAGGTCTGCACGGCTACACTTTCCTTCGGCCGTTCCGGCCCATATCCGTGGAGCCAATGTGTAGCCGCCCGGCCCGACAGCCATGCCTAAATCCGAACAGCAGCTTGCTGCCTGGCAGGGTTGTTACGAGCAGAAACCCAACCCACTGGTGTGTGTGTGTGTTTTTTTTTTTTTTGGTGGGTAGGTAATTGAAAGCAAAAACCCAAGGTGGGTTTTTGCCCTAATTCGGCTCAGCTTCTAGGCAACGTAGCGAGACGTGCAAGGTGGCATTCAAAAGCTCGTTAAAAATCATTACGAAAGTACTTAAGTCATCTTTAGGTCAGGTCAAAACGAGGTTACCAGAGGTCACCGAAGAAAACAATGACCGTTTTGACTTTCTGAATTAACTTTTGTTCCAGAAAAGATCCAGGAACGATTCACACACCATTGTGCTTAGCTCGTCAAGGCACATCGAATGATATATAATATGACATTAAAAAGTCAAGTAAAAAGTTGGCCTTAGGTCAAGGTCATGACCTGATCCAAATAGGTCATGTTGCATATCAGTCGATCTGCATTGACGAGACAAAAACACTGGACGCTGTTTGGAGCTTCTATCTCTACCCAAACGAAAGTTATTGCAGAAAAACCGCTGATGACCTCAGGTGACCTCAGATGACGTAAGGAGCATCTTCCAAATGACAGGGGTGATTTGTTTCGGCGGAATCACCGACAGGGACCTGTAACACCATGCTTCTGGGCATTTTGAAGACATTGGATGACACTCAGAGGAAGTTGGATGTTTCCGCCGTTTTCTGGCAATCCGAAAAAAAACGCAAGGTGTGTTCAAACCCCCTCCCCCCGGAACAGGGCGCGGGTTAATAAGCTCATTCACTCGATGTCAATGATGCTGTTAAGCATTTTTATATCAACAATTGATTGCTAGAACTGCTCGACAGTGCCATCGACGTTGGCAAAATGACCGGTGCAGCGCCATGGAAGTACTGCACTCGAGCGAGAGAATATATGTATATTGTGTAAATACATAGTGCGTAATAGGTACTACCTGTTTGAGGTTCACTCTAGAAACTAATGAAACAAACATCACAGTTCAAAGAAGTAAAGTATGAAAAAAAAAATCAAAAACCCACCAATGCTAAAAAAAAATACCCATCAAAAAGGTCCTGGATGACGCATCAATATTTTGACGTGAAGTGGGCGGGGCTGTCATAGGTACCATGCTTAACGATCAAAAGTGACTCACTTTTTTGAAGTACAAGCTCCAAGACACACTTCATTTTGTTTTGTTTTCTTCAATTTTTCGGTCTCCAAAAACTACCAGAGCCATTGTCAAACATGGAGCCGGAGGACTCCATGGCAAATGAAAGCAAAAAAAAAAAAAAACACACACAGAATCAGTAACTCAAAAACGGGAAAAATTGTGAAACAAAACAAAAACATGATAAATCAAAAACCGAAAACTCCAAAGTTGACCCAAAAGTTTGGATCAAGAAAATTGTGTGGAGTGGACGATTGCGCGTTGAATGGTAATATTGGAGTTGTCAACCAGGAAGCTTCTGTGGCACCCATCTACCTGAAATACAAAGCTGTCTGAAAAGTGAGTCAATATTTTTATCCTTAAAGGGACCTCCCACCTAAACATGGGGTTTGAGTTGGGATAGCCAAGTTGAGGACAATCTGGCAAAAAGGCAGAAAAAATTGTCTTGAACTCCCACAGTTCCATAGTTTAGGAGAAAACTCCATCTGATGCTTCAAAAAAAGACCTTAGCTAAGGTCCTATCTTCAACACGGAGCGACCGTTAGTGTGACGTCACCTCATTTAGTCATTCTGATTTAGATGGGCTTGTTCGTGGAAAATCAATTAAAACTTGGTCTGAGCTTTGCTGTGGTGCCTACAGATTAAAAAGAATCAGCTTTATGACAGTAATGTGGCCTGGGGAAGGGAGAATTTTAGGCTGTGACTCACATATTTGAAAGTTTGTGTTTGGAATATGGGAAGCCTGAGATGTTTAATGAAAAATAAATGCCAGAACCATGTTCCTGGGCATCCAATCTATAAAGTCGGGCACAATTTAACTGGTTTTAATAACATTTTAGAAGGTGGGAGGGTCCCTTTAACCAAGATGCCTATGACAAGCCCCCCCCCCCCACTTTGCATCAAAATATTGATTTGTCATCCAGGACCTTGGATGCATAAAAAATGACCATTTGCTCCCAGTGCCAGACAGCCAATTGAAAGTTGGCTGTCTGGATTTTGGCTGTGTCTGTGGGTGTTCCTGATTTTGCAATCAGGTACCCGAAGCCCTCAAACTCAAGCTTCTTACAGATATAGATTGTTACTCACTAGCGGATCCAGGGGGCAACGGGCCAAAATCCAGCAGTGGCGGGGCCAAAGTGGGATTTGACCCCTCCCTTTGCAAACCGAACCCAATGCTTTAGGTATATTGCTACATGTATAAGGCCCCTACTTTGGCCCGTTTTGGCCCCTCCCTTAGTCACTAGCTAGATCCGCCAATGTTGTTACTGGATATATTTCTTTGGCTCACCTAAACTCCTCATTAGGTACCCCACCAAATTACTTTAGCTGCTTTAGATGGGAAGGGAGTACGTACACTCGAGGGCAGATTGATGTTCCACAACTCTTTATCCACCAGGTTCCTATGGCTCAGCATTGGCAGCAGCCGCCTGGTACCGGTAGACTGTGCCGCTTCACTTACTTGTCAAGCGGCACAGCCTACCCACCCGTATGACACCGGTCTGGGTCGGTGGCTGGAAGGTGATGTGGGCCGCCTGTGACGTCAGCGCAGCGGTGAGGGCCGAGCCCGGAGGCATGGCTCGGGTCGGCGCGGCGCGGCGGCTGGCGAGGGCTGGGGAGTGAGGTTGGGTGGGAGCACGGACATCGCGCGGCTAAGCGAGTGTAGTTAACTTTCGTGTCTCACTCTCAAGGCGCCAATTATTCTACCTAACAATTGTGCTAAAGCAGTTGTTAAAATGTGCTATCCCCAAGACAGCGCCTATCATCATACTTGTCATGCACATTACGACACACTTAAGCGTGGCAATGGGACAGCCGATAGAACTTATGTCACTCGTGCATCGAGGTGCGGAGCTATATTTTGTATAACATATTAGTATTAAGGCCTTGATTGAGCAGATTGGTGTCTATTGTTTCGCACGGTAATCGTCCAGAGACGTGGGAACTGGGGGTTATGAGCAGTGCTGCAGCCAACGCCCAATTTAAAGCGATTATTACTGTTGCTCTAATACCTAATATAATAATAATAATAATAATGTATGTGGTCGCAGCCCCCAATAGCAAACCGTTCCAACTAGGAGCCAAAAAGTCGGCCACTCAGAAGGGTTCGAACCGGGCTTCTCCCACCGGCCAATTCACGACTCGAGCGTTCATCCACTGAGCTACGGAGAATGGTTCTCATCTGCACAAAACAAAATGACTTTCACCCGCTGACCGCCAATGACAGCATTGTGACATTTGATCGCGTTTGACCGCGGCGGGTGGTCGCTGGTTTCGGCAGCTCAGTGGATACACGCTAGCGTCGTAGGGTGACCGGTTGGAGAAACCCGGTTCGAACCGTCCCAGGTGCGCGACTTTTTCGTTCCTAGATGGAACGGTTTGCTATTGGTGGCTGCGACCACACATTAGAGGAATAGTAAAAGTTGCTTAAAGGGACCCTCCCACCTTCAAAAAAGTTAATGAATTGGCATGAAAGTGATGTCGCTCGGTTCAGAAAGAGCAAAAAACGAATATCTACCAAATTTCATCGAAAAATATTCACCGGTTTTCAAGATATTTGACTTTTACTTTTGTTTACTTTTTGGGATCTCCGCTGTTCCTAGCGACTTTATTTGAAAGTGCGGCATTTGTTGCGCGCAAAGCAGGATATACCACCGCGTGCTACAAAACGTTTTAGTCAAACATTTAACGGACGTTCGAAAGCCTGATGACGTCATCAGATTCCCGTAATGGTTAAGAGATAGGGACCACGCTGGTCCCACCCTGCAAGTAAAGGGAAGAAATTTCTTGAACACCATAAAGCTGCGGGGGTTGCGACCAGGATAAATGGTGGTTTCTGAGCCTGGCCGCAAACTTGGCTATCTCAACTCAAAACTAATGTTAAGGTGGGAGGGTCCCTTTAAAGTTGGGACGCCGCGCTATCCAAAAACCCCAGTTCCCACCTCTCTGGACGATTGCTTTGCGAAATAATAGACACCAATGAGCTCAATCAAGGCCTTAATACTTATCTGTTAAAAACAATGTAGCTCCGCAACTCGATGCACGTGTGATATAAATTCTATCGGCTGTCCCAATGCCACGTTTAAGTGTGTCGTAATGTGCATGACAAGTATGATGATAGGCGCTGTCTTGGGGATAGGACATTTTAACAACTGCTTTAGCACAATTGTTAGGTAGAATAATTGGCCCCTTGAGACGCGAAAGTTACCTAACTACACTCGCTCAGCCGCGTGATGGTCCGTGCTCCCACCCCACCTCACTCCCCAGCCCTCCCCAGCCGCCGCGCCGCGCCGACCCGAGCCATGCCTCCGGGCTCGGCCCTCACCGCTGCGCTGACGTCACAGGCGGCCCACATCGCCTTCCAGCCACCGACCCAGACCGGTGGCATACGGTGTGGGTAGGCTGTGCCGCTTGACAAGTAAGTGAAGCGGCACAGTCTACCGGTACCAGGCGGCTGCTGCCAATGCTGAGCCATAGGAACCCGGTGGATAAAGAGTTGTGGAACATCAATCTGCCCCCGAGTGTACCTAATTTAGATTAACTTAGTAGGATTTTAGGTAAACAATGAGTAATAACTAATAAACCTGCTCTAGGTCAGGACACCTGCTCTACGACCTGCTGGTTCAGGAACTTGCTTTCAGCTGTGGGGGCAAAATTCGGTCTGCTAGTGCGCCAGTGATGAGAAAAGGTGTCCTACCTGCCCAAAAGGCTCCTTCATTAGACGGAAATGTGCTTTACTGAACGTAGGGACGCTGGCTCGCATCGCAAGGTGCAATGCCATGCCATTTTTGTCTCGAAATGCATCTTTTTACCGTGAAGTTATGGGGGCAATGCCCCACGGCTCTGCGGTTGGGGGGGGGGCACGTGCCCCCCTGTGGCTCCTACGCCCCTGTGCTGGTTGCTGAGATCCTGACAAGGCACGACTCGACAAGAACGAGAGGGCACAAGTGGAAGTTCAAGAAACGCAGGGTGCGGACACTCGTTCAGTGGAACATGCTGAGTGTGTGAGTAGTCAACAACTGGATCACACTCCCAGACTGAAACCATGTGTGTGCCGAAACCCTCAACCAGTTCAAGGCCCGACTAGACCGCCACTGGAAGACGGTCATGTACAACACTCCCTATCCCTTAGAGCCACACTAGTCCAAGCAGCTAAGAGCTCGGTGAGAATAGGTCCACCAGGCCAAGTGGCCTTTGTTATCCCGATAACCATCCTGAATGCAGAAAATTATACATTCAAACAAGAAATGCACCCCCAACAATTCTCCGCCCTTGAAGGTAGGTATGAACATTCTGCACGTCTCACCTCAAATAATCCAAATCCATGTACTGATAAATTGAAATCTAAAATCCAATCCATACGTAGGCACATGAATTGGATTCAGTCAATTATAACCATTAAAATGGCTATTTAACTATTTCCTTCTGTGCTTTATCGTCCCTCATTGTCATTCACAACCATGAGGCATCACATTATCAATGGTGCACACAAAGCATTTGTGATGCGGAACTCTAGGATAGGCACATTAAACCATGCATTATGCAAATATTGTAATTATAAAATAGCAAGGAAAAGAACGGAGTAACATAGGAAATAAAATGGATAATTCACCAGTTATCATTATGACAGCGCCACATATGCCGACAGAAGCAGACAGCAGGACGTCTTGCTGCGTTTCTACTAGTGGTGTCAATCGGTTACCAAAATTTCGGTATACCGATACCGAACCAATACCGATTCGGTATTCGGTATTATATACCAAAAGCATTTGGTATTTTGTCGGTATCATGAAAATCAACTACTGTCATAAAATATTTGAAAGCATTTTTGATAAACCTTCTGAACTCAAATTTGATTTTGCTAAATGACACTGGATGAAGAAAAATGGCAATCATGACACATTTCTCCCAAATGCATGATATCCTAACAAATGGGCAAACACATCAACTGACAACTGTAATATCAAATACATCAGTCTACCAATGTTAAATGGCAACTTATCAGTGTTAGCAAATTCCAATACCATGAGGATAATTATCCTACAAAGAAAGCCAATGTGCAAGACATAAACATGAATTAATGTTTAACTCACTGTATGCTGGAAAACATACTTAAACTACCTTTCTCAAAATTTCCAAAGCATTTATTAGCAACAAATTTGACTTTGTTTTGAGGAGTCTGTGATTGATCTTGACCTTGTCTTCCTCTCCATTTTACTGCAATGCAATTACATTATCCAAAACCCTGTTTAATACAGCACTAGCTTCACCATTATCATCTAATATTTAAGGCAGCATTTGTCACTTCATCATCACCCCCATCAGCCCACAAATCTTCAACTTCGCTCAACTTCAAAAAGCCTTGTAGTGAGCGATGCTGTCATGATCCTGTGGATAATTTATTTTCTTTAATTAGTGTTCTCTTTCCTGCTCTCTCAACAGATACAGATCGCTAGCAATTTTATCATAAACACTTATGAAATATAATTGGCTTTTGGCTTGACTCGCACACAGCAGTTTCAAAACTGAACACATCTAAAAACATTTCAATGTCGCAGCTGCGCCAGGTTGAGGAACCGATATAGCTCAATAATTAATTGAAAATAATTGAACAACTATGCTTTTCTGGTACTTCATTTTTCAGCAAAAGTGGCCTACAACTTTCTTGAATTAATTTTAAGATGTCAAAATCTATACAAGGAATTTTGATTTAAGTGGACTTAAGCAAAAAAGAAAAGAAAAACTTTATTTTATACAGTTTAATCAAATGCAAATGGCCGCCGCCTGTAAGGCCGCCATTATGGAAGAGATGACACGTGACGTGTGTCAATGCTTCCGTAAAATTATGGACATTTTACTTAGATTTCATCGCGATATCATTACAGTGGTGTCTGCTATCTATCAGTGTGCCTCGTAAGTAATTATTTATCAAGTTTTGTTGTGTTACACATTTGTTTATGAAGAAAAATTGGTTGCGTCAGTATCGTCACCAATCACCATGCTACTTGGGTTTAACTGTAGGACTAGGTATCATGGGCTTTGTTTACATTAATGGTGTAGCAAGCCCAAGGTGTAGCCCATCATTGTCAATTGGGTTACCACTTTTGGATCATGATAACACACTAAACCCTGTCTTGACCGGACTCGAAATGAATGACGTGAATTGAAAGAAGGTTTGATGGTTCAGGCACGGACAAGATTCAGGGTTCAAGTTATTTTCCTAACACCTCATGCAGTTGACTTGAATCCACATTCCAGTAAAATAACTGACCTGAATATTTGTTAATAGTTACAAAATAAGTTATAAATGTTTTTTTTTTGCAATGCAAATAATTAACAGATTGCCTGATTTGTTTTTGTTACCTTGTTTCAAAGTATTAGGTACCTTTCAAGGCTTATCATATGTCTTGAGAAAGTTTGAAGCATTTGTTTGATAATTCCCTGATTTCGGTATCTAGTCGGTATTTCCCCCTATTTCTGAAAATCGGTTCGGTTTTGGTATAATCTCAGTGGTTTTGGTCGGTATCGGTTTGGTATTGGTTTCCAAAATTTCTGAAATTGACATCACTAGTTTCTACCTTCCTCCACATCCTTATTCGCCTTCCGTAACTGCAAATGGCCAAATGCTTATTGTAAAGATGTATGCCTATCACCTTACCTCAGCCCTCTTCGAATCCATGCAGCCCAGAACCGGCAATACCACGCGTCCGCCGCAACACACAAAATGCAGCAAAGATGGCGACAAGGCCAAATGTTTGTAATTTCTTACACCCGAGTAAAGTGACAAACAACCCGCCGCCGGCGGACGCGCGGGAAAATGATACGCGTTTCGCGAGCTGCATGATCAGCCCAAGGCGGTCGCGCGGGAAAAAATAACACGCATTCCAAGGTCCTACCCTTTTATTGATGCCTGCCCTGATGATCAATTTGTGGGGGACTCGAAACCGGTGTTGATCATCTATAACGAGGTTCATGATGACACCCGGAGCACGTATTTTTCGTGGACCACAGTGTTAACCCGCGCCCGGCTGGGGGTCCTGGATTTCCACGCCCTGCTGGGGGGGGGGGGGTGTTTGAACACCCCCCCTTGTAACTCGGCTCCTGGGCCACGTAGCGATACGCGGAAGGCGGCGTTCGAAAGAGCGTCAAAAATAATGACGAAATCACTTCGGTCAATTTTTTGGTCAGGTCAAAGGTCAGGTCACCAGAGGTCATTGAAGGCAAAATTTCCCCGATTTCCAGGTCGAATGGCGAAACTTTCCAAGAAACCAACGCATAACTCGGGAACCAATAGAGCTACAGCGCCGCGGAAAAGCGCATTCGATAGCCCTATTAACGCCCTTTCTGAGTAATCCTCTCAGATTTGACCTAACGTCAACGGTTTTGCCTGCAGGGGGCAAAAACTGCAAAAATAGCCGATTTTTTCGGAAACAGTTTTTCTGCAATAACTTTTGACCCAAGCCCTGTACGAGCTTACTTTTACCGGCATCGTGTTCCTCTCGTCAAGACGCATCGAATGAACTATAACTTGACCTTGAAAGGTCAACTTGAAAATTTGACCTCAGGTCAAGGTCATGACCTGACCGGAAAGGGTCATGTTGCATATCAGTCGATCCGTATCGTCGAGCTGAACACATCTAAGGCGTTTTCATCGCTCTAGCATGCCTCTATCAAAAGTTATTTGCGAAAAACTGTTAGATACCATTCGTGACCTAAGATGACCTCAGGGCATAAACAAGGGTCACGGACACCATTTTCATGTTCAGTGTGTCTAAACCACTTGTAATTCGGTGCTTGGGAGTGTTTATAATGTCTTTCATCCAAAAGAGGCGCATTTCAATTTTCTCCCATTGACTTATAATGGGGAGGTCGCAAAATTGACCTGACCTTAGGTCATCGATATCAAAATTCTGAGATATACATTTTGTAAATGCTATTGCTCTTAGCAATCGCTGAAAGTTTTAAAGCGATCGGTCACTCGGTGTAGCTATGACAGACATTGAAACTTTTTATGAGGTGAGGTCACTTCAAGTGACCTGGTGACCTGACCTTGAATGACCTTGGTCTGAAATTTTCACAACATGTGTAGGCGCCGCCGTTTTTGAGATATTCGCGAAAAACCACAAGGGGGGGGTGTTCAAACACCCCCCCCCAGCAGGGCGCGGGTTAAGGCAAAGTGTATTATCCCAAACACTTACGTTTACCCATGCATAGTTGATCAGACTTAACAGATGATTCGTGATTCGGGTGTCATTTGATTCTTCACACTTAGGACAGGAGTTATTTTTCGGGAACAGGTGTAAAAATGTTTTCAGTGTATGCCACCAACGTTCTGTCGCCACAAACTACGTCCCTTATAGCTTTGTCTCGTATCTCCCTTACGAACTCAGGTACGTCTCCTGGATCAAACCTGCGCAGCAGGTTTTCCGCCTTGGTGGTGATTAGAGATGCCACTTTTGAACCCGCGAACCCGCTTTCTGCGGGTTTTCAAAACCCGCAGGGTTTTTGGCGGGTTCGAGAAGCAAAACTTGTCGTGTGGCGGGTATTTGGCGGTCAGACTTAAGAACCTATTTTTTTTTTTTTTTTAGATGCAAAACACAATGCCAAGTGCATTTGCTCAGGTTAGCAATACAATATTCATCAAAACAACTTTTAAAACAGAACCAAATATAGAAATATATCAAGGAAGCACATTTCAAATGCAAAACTGAAAACAACCAGCAATAGCATCCACAGTCTAGCAATGACCAAACCAAGGTATAAGCAACAAACTACAAAGCATAAATAATTGCTGATGAAAGCATTCCATAAAACATAAAAGAACCTGAAAGCAAGCTTATAGGAAGCTGAACTGAAGTCTATGTGCAGTGTGCACTAGATATACATTATGGAAGAACCCAGAATCAGAGCCAATGCCACATGCTACTTTATTTGCGTCTGGTCAGCATAAAAAAGAGCTATCAACTAAACAAAATTTGATGCAAATTCATTGATTACCTATCCTATGTTCTGTTCCACCCTATATTACGAAAATAACACACCAATTACCCTTACAAAAAATCAAAATATTGACTGGGCGGCCCAAATATAACGCAATACAATACTGGCGCACTTCCGACATTCTGACAAGGATTGGCATTTGACTGCGTCAATTTTGGTCTCTGAGGCAAAGGAAAGCTGTCATTGATGACGCAATAATTTTACAATCAATTTTTCTGTCTTGGTTTTTGAATACCTCAAAATAGCAGTTATACATGTTACATACAAAACCACGTAGCTGGTCGCATTTATTTCTTTTGTCTTTTTACGTGCTTATCATTTGTATGACGAGAGAGCCGGAGAGCATTACCAAGACCATGTATGAAATTATTACATTTAATTTAGTATTTACTGTCTCTTTATTTCTTAACCGGTTATTAACCTCTATATGGTAAAACTTTAGCTGTTGTGTAAAATAACTTTATCAGAATGGCACATGAATATGCATTATACATCGGTGTTTTCGCAACAAGTTCGCACTAACTACGGCCGCAATAATTTAGTCGCTGTAACATTCTTTGCAATCAGCTGTTGGTGACGCTTCTGACGCATGTTTCCAGAAACGCGTGGTTCATTGGTGGTTAGTTGGTTTTTGCTGGGATTTTGCATGATTTGTTTTATGTGTAGATCGACTGGATACTTATTATTCACCGTGTCACTATTTATTTTTAACTGGAAATCGCATATCTTTTATATCAACATTCATTTTGATAACAATATCATTCCAGAAGCCTAACATTGAGAGGGAGCCAGAGTAAAATTTTGATCCTCAGCCAATGCTGAAGGGTAAGGTGAGAGAAAGATTTTACTGAACTCTTTTCAGTTTTCAGAAAGGAATTTCAAATGTATTGATGCATTATTCGTTTTCCACTATCCAGTGTGCACTTCCTGAGGACTTAGCATAGCAATTTCAAGTCCTTACTATTTGTTTGGCTGTCTTTTTCTGCACAGCAATGAAGCAAGTAAGGTTTATATAGCTCTAGCATTGACCCAGCTGTATTTTTTTCTTGCAAAAGCAGGTTTTCAAAATTGCGGGTTTTTTGCGGGTTCGGCTCAGCCAAAATCAGCTTGCGGGTAGTTGTGGTTGGGCAAGGGGTATCTGCGGGGCGGGGCGGGTAATGAAATTGCAAATTTGTGGCATCTCTAGTGGTGATCATTGCGTTGTCCAGACTGTCCATGTTGTCTGCAGGACAAACTGGATGATGCTGCTGCAGGTCCTCACGCAACATAAACTCCAGACATCCAGGACATGGCAGGAACTTGGTGACTGGTATGTCGGGCTTCTTGGGTCTCCTCTTCAACATAAGTTCCCCTTTCCCAGCTTCCAGTACTTCCAAGTTGTGCTCAAAGTTACCCCGGCTGATAAGAAGGGAAAACTTTCTGTCCTGTTGATCAGCTGTCCCCGTCATGGCATGCGCCACTTGCTGTTTGTCTGAATGTTTTGTTTTCAAATGGCGGCGCATTTTCTGTTTGATTTTCTTTTTACAAAACAGGCATGAGTTTACTGTATCGTACGTTTTAGCAGTAGGCGACACTCTATAAAAGACACCATGACTGGGGGATCCTTCCAGGTGAGGTTCATCCTCGCGAGATGTACTCGCTGTCGGTACATTCACTGCAGGTTGGGTCGTCAAAGTATCTGGAGCGGGTGCGGGTGCGGCAGGTGCGGCAGAAGCGTCTGCAGCGGGTGCGGGTGGCAAGAGGGCGTCCGCAGATGCTCCCGCGACAGGTGAGTAGGTGGCGTGTGACTGCAGTGATGGGTTCGAATCTGCGTGATCGGGTGAATTGGGAAGAATCTCACCTCTCACTTCAGGAAATATTTCACACACTTCGTCGAGGGACCACGTCCGGTCAAGCATGTCAGCAGACTCGTTGCTGGGAGGCATCCAGTCAGGATCAGAGTCTGTGTCTGACACCACGTCATCCAGTCTGTCATCATTGGAAGCATTTCGTACACGTATCGTGGGGAGAACTTGCGCAACCTTGTTAAATGACGACATGTTTTCACGCGTGGCCACCATCCGATTTCTGTGCCGCTGTAGCGGAGGCGTTCGCATTTCAATCAAAGGTGCGTCCTCTGCAGGTGCATTTGCAGCGGGCGAGTGTGCTGCAGGTCTGTCTGCAGCGGGTGCGTCTGCAGCTGATGCTACCGCCACCGTTTTGTCCAGGTCCAGTTGTAGGTGAGCGCCAGCAGAGTCCGGTACAGGAATGCCGAGGTTTTCTGGAAGACGCAAAACATTAACAATAAAAACAAAGGCCAATTTTAGTGTTACTGCACAAAGCCTTAAAAAAATGTATAATGAGTGGCATCCGAACCAGCCTTTCACCGTGGGGATACATATAAGCAAATTCTGGTTTCGAAGTTATGACCCTGTAATATGACAGACTTCCTCTTCTTTAGGATCTGACCAAAGCAGTTAACGTTCGCAGGACGCTTTTCTGCATTAAATCGTTCTACATTATATTGACATCATTCTTTCTGCATCATACTTGCATTGGTACAGTTACACCAGTCAGTCAGCAAGGTCGCCCACCAAAACGTAATAGACAGCTCCGGGACAGGTACCACTACCAGGCCTAAACTGCTGCGTTTCATAACTACTAAAATAGTTTACAAAGAGCCATCTATACCGTTCAGACTTAACCCGCGCGGGGCTGGGGGGTAAATTTTACCCCCCTCGCGAATTTTTGCAATATCTCAAAAACGGCGGCGCCATCAATTTGACACGTTCCCTGAAAATTTGAGCGAAATCCGTCGGAAAATTTTTGAGAAATTGACGTTTTAGTGACGTCATGTTCGCCATTTTTGCCTCAAAAACGGCAAAAGTTCAAACGCCGCTAACATCTTCATTTTTAAAGGAATCAAGACGTAACAAAAAAGGATATACGTAATTCTACTTTGTCTATCAAATGGCTATCACGGTTTTTTGAAAATTTTGGATTTTGACCCAATTTTTTTCTAAAAAAAACTGACTTTTTTGGGAAAATACCTATAAAATTCAAAATTTTGAGTGTATCGGAAAAACCAGAATATATATCAGAGAAGTGGTCTATGTGCACCAACATACCAAGTTTTAGAAGAATCGGTTAAAAAATGTGGGAGTTATTCAAAATTGTATGACGTCACGACACACAAAAATTTTGAAAAAAAAGACTTTTTTGGAAGTTCTAGACCTCCTACCGAAACAAAAATAGCACCATTCGATTCGCCGTGAAAAACTGCATCAGATAGACACCTTTTTAGACCTTAACAACCAACTTCAAAATTTGACCTCACTTTACCTGACCTTGACCTGACCTCGACCTGAAATTCATCCAGCGGTGGTCCATATCACTTATTGAGTGTGCCTATTGAATTCTATGAGTAAAATGACCCATAAAACATGCGTCGCACATGCCCTTTTCTATATTTTGTTTTTGGTGACCTGACCTGACCTGACCTGACCTTGACCTTGACCTCTGAATGATATTGCATGCAACGAATATTGTCTTGGTAGCCTAAGAACACGTTTTGGGCGATCAGTCTCAGTCCATGACTCCATTCTTCGGCAACTACGGTGCAAGGCCGATACTGTAGGAACTTGCAATTTGTACCCTTGACCTGACCTTGACCTTGACCTCAAACTTAAAATTAAGTACATGTTTTTAGTTGTTCGTGATGAGATCTTTCGATTGGCGTTTGAATTTTCCAAATCGGTCCATTAGTTCGGGAGATAACAGGGGGGGTAAAATTTACCCCCCCCAGCCCCGCGCGTTCGGCTGGAGACCCCAGCCCCGCGCGGGTTAACCCGCGCCCGTAGGTCTATCGGCGGAACTTACCCACCCCCCCCTTAGATCTCGGAAAGTTACCGGCCGATTTTCAAAATTCAAACGGCTTTGGATAGCCCTAACAGGGAACTACCTTGTGACCTAATTTCATTGACCTCGGCCTAACCGATGACGTCACAGGTCAGGTCAAAGTTCGAATTTTCACCGTTTACAGGCATTTCAAGAAATGTGTTGTAAAATCGAGTAAAAAGGAGCACCATTGAAAATCATCGATTGGGCATTGTCCGTCAAACACATCTTTTGCTATTTGAGGTCACTGATACCAGGTCAGATCATAGAGGTCAGGTCACTGAGCATAGGCGGCGGAACGGGGAGGGCACCGGGGCACCGTGCCCCCCTTTGATTTTGGCATTTTAACATTAGCCCTATGGGCGTTGCATGGAAAGAATGGGACCAAAAGTCGGCAGTGCCCTCCCTTAATTGAAGGTGTTCAATTTCTTTACGATAACGCTGGTACACTGAAAACTTTTTTACACCTTTCCTGGGTGTAAGCACCCGAGGAGGGTGTAACTGATATTCTGCGTTTTTTTACCCTCGTCCGAGGTGTAATATTTACACTCAAATAAAGTGTAACAAGACACTCGCCCGGGGCGTTGACTGCACGTTTACACTCTCCACACTGAAAACTTTTTTACACCCGTCTCGAGTGTAAACCCGCGGAACGGGTGTCGTTGATCTTGTACCATATTTAAGCATCTGAACGGGTGTTAACTAACCTGTCATCAAGGCATCATGGAACACCTGTATTGAGTATCAACACCCGATGTCTACACCCGTATCCAATATAAACACCCGATGCCTACACCAGTATCAAACATCACACCCGATGTCTACACCCGTATCAAATATCAACACCCACCGTTTTACACCCGCATCGAGTGTCAACACCCATTGTTCATGCCCGCACCGAGTGTCAACACCCGCTGTCTACACCCGTATCAAATATCAACACCCACTGTTTATACCCGAATCGAGTGTCAACACCCACTGCTTATACCCACATCGAGTGTCAACGCCCCTGTCTACACCCGTATCAAATATCAACGCCTCGTGTTTATGCCCGCATTGAGTGTCAACACCCGCTGTCTACACCAGTATCATATATTAACACCCCTGTTTACACCAATATCGAGTTTCAACACCCGCTTTTTACACCCGCATGGAGTTTCAACACCCACTGTTTACACCTGCGTTGTGGGTGGACACCTGAGAAGAACCCTCTTACGGGGTGTTGCACTTCAGACCTGACACTTCTCCCACGGGTACTTTCAACACCCGCGTCACGCCACCCCGAGTGCTGAGTGTAGCTGCACACCATTATTTTTTGCCACATGACATTTATTTTGACGTAACCACGACACGATACGACGTAACCACGACACTCGACACATCTGCACGTCATGTGCGCGTCACGCGGACGTAACTTACAAATCTAAGTGTTTGAGTATGCGCTGAAGCCCCTTAGGGGGCTTCAGCATGTCCGTCTTTAGCAGCATCACAGTGGCCACATAGGCTAAGCATTGCGTTGCCTTGCGTGTGGGTTTCTGTGCGAACACAGTAAACCCCGCCCCCCATTCATAGGTGTAACACTTTGTCATAACCTCTTATTCGGGTGTCGAAAACACCTTAACCTGGTGTTGACACCGAGAGTAAGATCCCATTCGCAGGGGCGCTAAGCCGAACGGCCGGCGCTGCGTACGCCCGCCCCGCCCGCCCGCCGCCGCCCGGGCCAGTCACTGGCGGCCCTGGTAACGACACGGCGCGGAAGTGGCCTTTCACTGCCGGTACGGTATACCTCTCTTGAAGTTTTTTTGGGGCTTTCACCGAGTCCACTTTCAGAACGTGTACATTGACCAAGTAGGCAGCTGCTTGCGTCGCGCGGAAACTGAGGCGCTGTGCGAACACAGTGAATACCGCCCCTGTCGCGGCCGCGCGCCGGCCTGTGTTCGACGGGACACCGCTCCGCGCGGCGCCCGACTCTCCTCTGGCGGAGCGGACTGTAAACACTCCTTTCTGGGGCTAATCAGACCGGCGCGTCCACGGCATTTGGGTGAAATAAAACTCGTGCACACCCTATTCAACACAAGTAGGCGAAGGGCTTTAGGCAGATCGATCGGATATGAAGGATGGCCACAATTCAGCAGCCAGGAGCCACGGCAATTCAGCGTGACACAGGTCAGAGATAGAAGTCACAATTCAAGCGACAAGGAGGCCCACAATTCAGCAGACCAGGAAGGGTAAAATGGGAAGGTTAAGGGAGTAGAGATAGAAGTCACAATTCAAGCGACAAGGAGGCCCACAATTCAGCAGACCAGGAAGGGTAAAATGGGAAGGTTAAGGGAGTAGAGATAGAAGTCACAATTCAAGCGACAAGGAGGCCCACAATTCAGCAGACCAGGAAAGGTAGAGGAGTGAAGGTAAGGTAACTTGTGTAGAATGAAGAGTTGCGCACGCGCCGCACACGCCCGATTCTAACTCCGCCCGCTCACTGTTGCTCACTGTGTCTCGTTGCTTCCACACTTCCCGACACAGCACTGAAGAGGTATTTCTATATTGCGGTGTCCAACGAACGGTACGACGGCTACGACAGGACAGAGGCACGTCCGCACGCTGCGGAGGCCAGAACAGAACAGGGGGCAGAAACATGTTTACATCAGCTTAAATATGACGAAAAATCGGGTCACGACGAATAGCGCAGATGGGGAGGCTGAATAGATCCGGAAACGAAGGGAGAAGAAAAACACGTCTAGCGACGCGCAGCGGTCCCAAAATAGCCGCACCTGGCCGGTCCGCGCGCCTACCTGGGACGGGGACGCCGGCGTGGACAATACACATTCCAGACGCCGCCGTCAAAAACAGGGGGGCCGGTCTCGGCCCTCCCAGGCTGCGCGGCGGCGGAAGGGTCAGGCGGCCCGGTCAGGCCGGGCCCGGGCGGCCGGCGCCCTCGCGGCCGGCCGGTCCCGGCGGTCTACCTGGCCGGCGACGAGCCACAGCCGGTGCATATACATTCATACGTACATGCGGCGGTCACAGCCCCCCAGGTCAGATATTGGTCCGCCTTTGACATGAACCTCTCAAACTGGGCCACCTTTACGCCCTCCACCCATAGCTCCTCTTCGTGGATGGTCGGTGGGCCAGCCTGGCCTCCTGGCGGCCCGAACGCGACGTGTTCCTCCCTCATCTCCATCAGCACATGTGCCAGCTTTTCATCTGCAATAGATGACCAAAGTCTAAGCAAAACAAAACACACAGGGAGACAGCGGGAGAGAGAGTGGGACAGAGGGAGCGGGAGAGAGGGAGAGAGAGAGCGGGAGAGAGAGATAGAGAGAAAGAGCGGAAGAGAGAGATAGAGAGAGAGAGAGCGGGAGAGAGCGGAAGAGAGAGCAGAAGAGAGAGCAGAAGAGAGAGAGAGAGAGAGAGAGAGAGAGAGAGAGAGAGAGAGAGAGAGAGAGAGAGAGAGAGAGAGAGAGAGAGAGAGAGAGAGAGAGAGAGAGAGAGAGAGAGAGAGAGAGAGAGAGAGAGAGAGAGAGAGAGAGACAGAGACAGACAGAGACAGAGACAGAGACAGAGACAGAGACAGAGACAGAGACAGAGACAGAGACAGAGACAGAGACAGAGACAGAGACAGAGACAGAGACAGAGACAGAGACAGAGACAGAGACAGAGACAGATAAACTTTTTGCCAAAAACTTTTTGACCTGTTTTTGGCGAAATTTTTACATTCATACACCCCCAAAAAACCCTAAATATTGGCCTAGAGCAACCATATTTGCACAGGGGCGAGAAATCCAGGGGGATCACCTACCTACCAAATTTGGTGTTTCTTGGTGCCATAGGAGCCAATCGCGTGGGGGGGGGGTCGCATCGACCCCCCCCCCCCTCCCCTGCCAGGCCGTGTTATGGAAAATGCCCTGCCAGGGTGAGGGTTAAGGTGCGACTTGCGAGTGCATGTTTCAGTGATTTACTGCATGGGCATTTTACACGAAGATCAACAGTTTCATTTTCAATTGTGGGTAACAAAGATGATTATCCTTAAAATAAGCTGAGAAGACAGTGCCTAAGCTTCACTGAGTGTAAGCGTTGATTTTACACTATTTTTATCTCAAACCACCCCTGGACAAATATGATAAACGAAATATAAAAAATAGTAGATGTTTCAACACATATCTTTTAAACATTGAACCGTAGTGGATGCTGATCCAAGGTGATAAAATTGCATAGCTTAAGAACTAAGCATTATAGTTTGCTGACATCATACCTCCTCCTCTGTGAACAGTAGAGGGTACTTGGTTTTAAGGCCCTCCAACGTCTTCCTCCTTGCACCTTTTCCCAGAAGCAGCGCACGTCGATCTGGTAGTGTCACCTGCATCGCTGCCGATACCTGGCAAGACACAAACATTGAATTAATGGCATTTCGAAAATATAACATTCATCACACCCTATAACGAAACTCGACATTGACACCGGGGGTCCTGGGGGGGGGGGGAGCATAAGCATGCTTGAGCATGGGTATAAGCATGCTTGAATTAATCCATATTCAAGAGTACAAACATTGCACCATACTTAGTATCGAGGCTTCAGCATACCTGACAGCGATTCCAGAATTCCGACTTAAAACAATATAACATCAATTCAGCACAGCAATTAACGAAGTAATCAGACACTAACTGAATAAAAAAAATCATACCTGTGATGATCCCGCGGCAGGGTCCATCTTTATCTCACACCAGTCACCACCTACACACAGCCCCGCATCACTCGACTCAACAAAACTGAAGCGCGAATCAACACGCCGCCGTTCATTTGAATTTACGCATGTGCACGCGCAGTTGCTGGCCGGCGGTTGCGCGGGAAAGCTCGCGGGCTGACCTTGAATCCAAGGCCATATCCGATCCATGGTAACGGTGCTAGTAACACCGTTTAGAGATCAATGAACTGGGAGCTACACCATTGTGTGGCGTATGCGATACAACGTCTCTGTCACGGGGTGTTGACACCAAATGGAGGTGTTATCTATCCGTAGCGTCGGTTGGTCTGAGGTGGCTTTGGTGTTAATTGTCGGTGTTCATTTTGAACACCGAGTAATTGCAACATTCTTCGGCGTTACACCCCACAGTTACACAGTTGAGTTGTGTTACACCCTACCAAAACGCCTCTCATTGGTGCTTATTTTCGTGTCACCGGTACGCGAGTGTTAATTTATTTTATCCGTCGAGCTCGCGCTTGCAACAAAACCAGATGCAGTGTGACAATGGGACTGTATTCACGTCCATCTGGTTTTTTGGTGAGGTGACCACATGGCACACAGGAATACAATCCGGTAGGCGACGCATAATAAACACTCAATACCTAACACCTTAATTAACGGCAGGGCGCATGGGGCCGGTGGTGGGAGAAACCACTCGTGTCCGCTGCGGTTGAGCTCTGAAGCGACAATGGCGGCTAGGCGATGCGCTCGTACGGCGCATGCGCCAACTACGCCTGTCTCCGGTACGGTAGTATTTTACTTTACGGTACGGCTAATATATATCGCACTGTACTACGTTGCCGCACGGCTGACCGATAAATGCTTTCCAGGTGCCAGGGCCCCCGAAAGACCATTTATCCGTCGAGCTCGCGCTTGCAACAAAACCAGATGCAGTGTGACAATGGGACTGTATTCACGTCCATCTGGTTTTTTGGTGAGGTGACCACGCCCATACCCCCACCGAACCGCGAGAAGACGTACGGGAGACTTGACTTTATGTTGATGACGCTGCGCGAATTGTGTGATGTGTATTAAAAGGCGCCACACACATTGACAACGCAGGAAAATGCTGAGATACAATGGCACGGAATACGGTGCGACCACGCTCCCGCGGCCGGAGAACAAGAACTATCCGCCGTGTCGGGAACGCGGTTTACATCACGCATGTGGCGCGACCACGCCCCCCGCAGCCGGGTGGCGAACTCAGCGCACCCGCTGTGTCGGGGAAGCGCGGGCAAACGCGCGACTCTTGGATAACATATGAACACAGTGACGGCCGCGCAACTATTGCGCGACCACGCCCCTTGTCGTTCCTCCGCGGCCGGATGACTGAGGCCACCCGCCGTGTCGGAGGACGCTCAAGGAAACAGGTCGATGTGAATAAACATAACACAGGAACCAGCGGCAGTAGAACATAAGCACGCAAATGTGGCGACTACGCCACCCGCGGCCGGGGGACGCAAGCCACCCGCCGTGTCGGGGGACGAGGCCAACAACGAAACACAAAACAAAAACGGAACGCGGCGCTTGGCTAACGATAAACCGCCACACGAAACTACTGGGACCCGGCGGTGAGCACTGGATGGGTGACGCCAGCTCGCGCGATACGCTGTGCGCGGCTGAGCTTGTGCGGCTGACATACCCGTCTCCGCGGCCGGGCCCGTTCCGGACGCCGCCGTGTCGGAAGGACGGAAAGTCTGTGCGAAGCGGAACTGGCACGACCTCAGTGGGGATGCTGACGAGCGGGGGGAGCGGCCAGCTGCGATAGTGAGACGGGGAGCCGCAGATACCGCCGAACGGCCGATGACGCCCATCGGCCGGCCTCCTTGAGCTGCAACTCGGTCATGCCGAGCTGAGCCCCGTATGAAGCGCCGCCTATGCGGAAGCAATGCCCGGCAAGTCGCCGAGCATCTAGCCCCGCCAGGCCTGTCTCACGACTTGCGTGAGCTGTCGGGTAGTAATGGGACGGCCGCTGCCCGAGAGGAACAGGAAATCTCTGTGGCGGCTGACCGGGCGCACGCTCAGAAATTCCTGCACCGCACGCACAGGGCAACAGGCCAGATCAGGGCGAGCCACAAGCTCGGTAGTGAACGGCACCGGCGACGTTTTGGATGAGGGAATGGTGAGCGACAAGCCGTCCCGGTGCACACCTACGTGGTGCACACGGACGGTGTGGGCGGGGTTGGCACCCAACACGACTTCTCCGGGCCGCAGCATGCCGAAAAAAGCCAGGGAGCATATGGCACGAAAGGCGGCTCTGTCGACAGCGGGCAGCGGCAGTCGGCTCACCGCCGCGCACAGGCGGCCGAGCTCGTCGAGGGTGACGGCAGTACGCGTGTCTCGTGATGGACGCAACCGCCGAGCCCCGGCGAGCAATTTGCGCACCCGAAAATCGGCGGTGGGATCAGCCAAGCCACGGATGCGGTGGCCGTAAGCGATCGCCGAACAATGGCTGGCTAATGCTGAGGCCCCACTGCCAGCCCGGAAACAGGCCCCGATGAAGTCGATCACCGTCGCAGTGGGGATTGGGAAGAGGGGAATGGCCGGGCCGATGCCGATAAAATGGCGGACGCGGTCCCACGTCCCGCGGTAAGCACGCGCTGTTGCCGGTGCCAAGGCCGCTGCCTCCAGTGCAGTCACGTCTGCAGCATAGCGAAGTCGGCCCAGTCCCATGATGTCGGCTCCGCGTCGGCCGACGGCCGCACTTCCCGGAACACCTGCGTGAGACCCCGGGGGAGAGCGTCAGGAGCGACGTTCCGAATACCGGGGACATGGTTAGCACGCACTAGAATATTGTAGCGCATGGTGATGAGAAAGAGGTGGCGTAGCCAGCGCATTGCGGCAGGGGACCGCGATGACTGCGAGTTAATGGCCGCGACGACGCCGCTGTTGTCCGATCGGACTATGACGCAGCGGCGGGTCAAGGCTGATGCCCACACGTGCATAGCAACGACGACGGCGACGAGCTCTAGCACTCCGATATCGGCGCCTTGAAGCCATTCGGGCCACGTCCCGAGCAGCCAGCGTGAGCCGCAGATGGCCCCGAGACCCACCCCGGCAGAGGCGTCGGTCTCCAGACACACCGCGGCCGCCTGCGTCCAGCGCCGCTCATCGAGCAGCGAACGCCCGTTGAAGTGCTGCAGGAATAGAAGCCAGGCTGACATGTCGAGGCGCGACGCCCTGGTGAGGGAGACGCGGTGGTGCGGCCGACGGACACCGGCGCAGAGATCGGAGAGACGACGGAGGAACGGCCGGCCGAGCGGCACTGCGAGGCACGCAAAGTTCAACAGCCCAATGCAGGTCTGAACTTGCCGTAGGGGTGCTTTCCGCCGCCGGCTGAGGTCGGCCACGGCATCCCTTGCTCGCTCCACTTTATCGGTGGGCAGGCGCAAAACCCGTTCTGCGACGTCCAGCTCCACCCCTAAAAATGTGAGCCGCTGGCAGGGCAGCACCGTCTTGTCGGGATGGAGGGGGACGTTGAGGAGGTGGCACATGGCCGTGAAGCCCCGCAGGGACGACGCACATGCCGACTGCGACGCGCCGATAAAAAGAAAATCGTCCAGCACGGCGACGATGTGGCCGGCGCCGAAGTGGCGCTGCGCTATCCATACCAGCGCGTCGTTGAAAGTCTGAAAAATCTGAGCACTGCTTGCACACCCCATGGGCAGCGCACGGTCGGCGTAGATCAGCCCGCGCCAGCGGAAGCCGAGTAGCGCAGAATCACGTTCGGTCGTGGGCAGGAGGCGGAAGGCTTGCACGATGTCAGATTTAGCCAAAAATGCGTGGTCAAAATGGGAGATGTACTCCACCGCCTCGTCCAAGGAGCCGTATTGCACGGCCGTGAGCTCGCGTGGTATGTAGTCATTGATAGACTCACCGGCCGGGAAAGATAGGTGATGGATCACGCGGAAGGAGCCCGGCGACTTTTTTGGCACCAGACCGATGGGTGAGATACGCTTAACCGGGGAGGGCCCGTCAGCGGCAAACGGACCGGCGAGGCGGCCGGCCTTCAGCTCCGAAGATACGTAATCGTCAATAATTTGAGGTGCGAGATCACAGGAAGGAAGGTTGTGTGTTGACCCCCCTGTTCCGGTTATGGCAGAGCCAGTGGAAAATTCAGAGCGAAACCCCGACACTAGATAGTGGCGCAACTCTTCATTGTAGCCGGACAGAAGCTGGTGGAGCGTGTCGGCCGGCACCATCGGCGAAAAGGCGACGGCAGATGTGCAAGATGGTTTAGCGGGAGCCGGCTGCACCGGCGGCGGCGCTGCCGGGGCCGGCGCGTCTGTGCACCGGCCGGGCAGGTCGAGTGGCACACTGATGTGCCGGGTGACTGCCGCGGCATGTACGGCAGGCGTGAGTGAACCGACATACGCGGGCCGAGCAGCCCTGTTGGCCACTGTATGCGAAGCATGGCCGAAATCGAGATCCAGCGGCCGCTTGTCGCTGCGGAACCGGAGCGGCTCTGGCCACGCCGCCAACACCCCTGGCTATGGCCATGAGCCATAAGGGGGACGTAGCGGCGGTGGCACCCCAAGGATGACGAGCGGGGTCTGACTCGCGTGCCCGCCGAAAGGTCTCATCAAAGTCGCGCCATGCGACGCCCAGACCGCTCACGGACAGGGAGCCAACCTGCCGCATGTAAGCGAGAAGGCCCACCGCCGCGTCTGGGTGCGCCTCGGCGTAGATGCCGGCAAACCGCGTAAATGCGATGCTCCACGCACCGAACGAGGTAATTGGGCGTGTAACGCGAGGAGCGGCGCGCAAGGTGCCGTCGACCAGCTGGAAGGAGGGTGGACGCTCGGTAGCGGACCGGTCATAGGAATCGAGTAGTAGAGCTAGATCGACGAATTTGTCCGCCTGGATCCTGCTCCGCAATGCCGGCGCCACCGCCGAGGTATCTTCACACAGCTCTAGCCCCAGCCCGGCGCTTGTACCTGGCAGATGTGGCGGAGAGCCGGTCGGAGGTGTCGCCGATGGTGGTGGTAGAGGCGGCGGCGGCGGTGCCATTGGCGGCGGCAGCGCCGGCGGCGGCGATGGCGAACGTGTAGTGGTCGGCGGCGTATCCTGCTGTGCTGAGGGTCCGGCGGCGTCGCGGCAGCCCGCGAGCCCGGTAGAGCCACAGGCAGCGGTCGGGCCGACGGTCTGCAGCGCGTCCCGCACGACGTCTGCGACGACGGCCCGCAACTGAGCGGCGTCGAGCACGACCGCCTGCCCGGCGACAGCGGGCCGCTGCGTAGCGGCCGGCTCCGACTGCTGTCTGCCGCGGGGCGGCGCGGCTGCTCGCCGCCGGGGCCCGGCGGGGACTGACGCGCCGGACTGGCGCCGCGTGGATTGGCGGCGGGCGCGCGCAGCGCCGTCCGGCTGGCTCACTGCGCGGCCGCGCACCGGCGCGCGCGCCTTCGGCATGGCTCGGTAATCATGAAACGAGAAACACACGACGGTTAGACGGTCCTGTATTGACATCACAGTGCACACGTGTTATGCCCAACACACTAGTCAGCCTTCAGATGAGGAGGGTAGAGGCGGCGGTCGCATTTATCAGATCGATGAGGCATGCCCAGCCCTCCCCGGAAGGGTGGACCCCATCGGCGCCCACAAAGCCCATCGCCGGTTGGAAGGGGCAGAGGGTCACTGGGAAGTCCTCGCGTTATTTCCCGCAGAGCCGCCGGAGGAGGAGGTTCATCAGCCGCCGCCGACGACGAAACGCCGCCACCGAGACCGGCCCACGCCGGCAGACTGCTCGCGGCGGAATCGGCAGCAGGTGTAACTGACGGGCGCCAGCGGCAAAGATCCCGTGCGCCAGCTCCCGAAAGAGCTGCACGAGCACGCGAGGGCTAAACGGATTGGAGGCGACGTCGTTGCCGCCAGCAACCAGCAGGACCTGCGTGGGACGGAGCTGCCGGACGGTCGCAATTGCCCACCGCCGAAACCCGTCGTCGGCAATACGGGCCCCGCGCCAGCCCGCCGTGCGGACCCGCCCGTGCAGCCCTCTTCGGCGGCCCGCCCAATACGCGAAACTGTCGCCGACTACTATTAGCATGACCTGGAACAACAGGGCGAGGACAGCCAAGTCATAGCGTTGTCACGGCTCGGGTAGTAAACACGTAATGTTGCGACATGCGAAGCATGGCCAGTACAAATATATTCGAAAACATACATATGCCGATCCCCGTTACTTTCCGGGACAAAATGGAATAACTGAGCCCGTCTGTGCGCCGAGCCGGGTCAAGGGAGCGAAATCCGGGAGCGCTAAGGGCGATGCATGCAACGAATCCCGTGGAGCAGAACCTGCCGTGACGTGCCCCAGGCAGAGACTCCGAACACCTCGCCAGACGAAGTAACAGAGCCGGGACGGATAGCGCTAACCCCGTTTGTATGGGCCAGGAAATCACGGAACAAACGCTGGCCCATTGGTAGTGCACGGGGCCTACCGAGCAGGACCAGGGGAGCGACACGGCGAATAGCCGGGTCAAGCTCACGGATCATCCCAATGAAAGTGACCCACAGGTCACACCGGCGGGAGCGGCGGTCATGTGTTCCGCTGTAGGGTCTCATGCAACACCCCGACGGGTTCCACCTGGCGATGGAAACATAGCTGGCAACAGGCCAGCACGTGCCCCTGGCAGGGACTCCGAACACCGCGCCGGACGGTGGACCGGAGCCAGGACAGACAGCGCATCCCAACCTGCGGGTTGGACACCCCGGCTGCCAGTGCAGCCCACCGGCAGACCGCGCACCGGCGCAACAGCGTCATCACAGACGGCTGCAAACTGCAGGGGTTCGACCACAACATAGAACGGGCCAACAGGCAATTATGCACGCCGAGAACATAACGGGAATTGGAGGCTGAAAGTACGACGAAAACCGCCCACACGCGCCAAAGCGGCAATAGAGAATCTGTGAAAAACTTTGCCATTAACGAGGCTCGAACCAAGCCCTATTAAAGTTTAGGTCCAACCGGGAATCGAACCCGAACTCCCCGCGCTGAACGCGACGGCGCTAACCACTACACCACCGGACCGTAGACTAGTATGCCGGCGCGCGGGACCTTTCCGCTGCGCGAACGAAAGCTACCCGACCCTATTACCGGGGTTACATGAGCGATCCGTTCCAAATACGCACTACGCTAATGCGCATCAGCTCCCCACAAACGGATCTACGGCACCGGTTACATGAGACTAATTCGTTTTATCTACGTCAAACGGATCTTGTTTGGCTCACCCGGGCTGACTCCTCGACGGCCGGTAATTCGCATCACAAACGGAATAGGATTAGCGTACAGTCATGGCGCAGTTGCGGCATTTACCGGGACGACTGAGCTAAATTTTAAATACTTATATCATTTGATAGGCTCAAAAACATTTAAAATTAACATGAAATCAAAAAATGAAAACAAAGTTTTCTTGTTTTAAGTCAGTGGGCACTGATTCGCCATGCAGCGACAGCAGGGTGGTCAGAAAAAAATTATCTATCAAAATATTTCATTCATTTTATTTCACATGCAAAGACTAAACCAAAATACCAACATTTTTTTTTGCTATTTTCTACGAGGCAGCCAATAAAAAAATGCTTAGTATTTTGCATTTTGACGCTTCCAGTCAGCAAAGAATAGTTCTTGTGAAATACGGCCCGAATCGTGTGCCTCGGACGTTTCGGTTACATGAGCGATCCGTTCCAAATACGCACTACGCTAATCCGCATCAGCTCCCCAAGAACGCATTCAGTGCACCGACTACATGAGCAAATTCGTATCAGTGACGTCAAACGGATCTAGTTTGGCTCTCGGCCCGATGCGCATTACAAACGGAATAGCATACAAATGTGGCGCACTTCCGTAGCAATAGAGGTGACTAAATTAAAAATTTATTATCTTATGTCTTTTTTTGCATTTAATCTGCTCAAAACATTCTCAATTAACTTAACAAAAAAAAGTTGAACATAAAGTTGTCTTGCTTTGACTCATTGGGCAATTGCCACTCTTGATTCGTCTGTAGTGCTGTCAGAAAAATGTTTCAACTGAAATTATGTGGATATTTACTATTTGGTTTTCACTATATTTATTGTTGAAAACTTGACAAAATACCGACATATTTTTTTAAATATTATTTCAAAAGAAGAAAATGAAAAAAATACCTATTATTTTGCATTTTAATGTTTCTTTTTGCGAAGAAATAGTTCCTGTAATACGTATCTTTGTCCTATTCGCTTCTAAGACTCTTTCCCAGCGGATTTTGTTCGGACCGCCGATTCGTATTAGCAAGTGGATACATGAGTCGGTAGTACGCTCCTGATTCGCATTAGCGGTGAATCCGATCGTGATACGTATTTGCTTTGCTCATGTAACCGCGGATCGGATCGCCGATTCGTACTAGCAGGTGGCTACATGAGTCGGTAATGCGTTCCTTATTCGAATTAGCGGCTAAATACGTATTTACTGTGCTCATGTAACCCCGATATATGAAAGACAATGGAAAGCGGCCGGATCATAGGTGGCGCGAGCGGCGCGGGAAGTGCGATGACGTAGCCCCCGAGCCGCCCAATCCCGTCCCGTGGAACCACGCCGCCCCGCGGCTGTCCCACCGATGATACCCGCCGCCGTGGAAGGGAAGGGAAGATGCGCCATGTTGGAACCATCTGGCCAGGAAATGGGGGTCGGCCCAGAACAAGCACCATAGAGCACGTTGGGGCCGGACGCCACACGGAACAGACACGGGGCCGGAACGGTGCCGGCAAAAATATATACCATACATAGAGCAGGGGCAGAGCATCTAGCATAGCGCTTGTAAGCAACGGCAACCGCCGATTGACGGACACGATCCGGAAAAATACGGCAGGCGATGCGTAACTGATACCGTGACTTACCGCCGCAGCCTGGACACGCACCCAACACAGGGAATTCACCGGGCTATAGCTGCTTGTGCTCTCAAGCGGGGCTCATAACGCCCGTAATGTGTACTCACGACAGAGGAAATCACTCGCAGAAACCACTCGTGTCCGCTGCGGTTGAGCTCTGAAGCGACAATGGCGGCTAGGCGATGCGCTCGTACGGCGCATGCGCCAACTACGCCTGTCTCCGGTACGGTAGTATTTTACTTTACGGTACGGTTAATATATATCGCACTGTACTACGTTGCCGCACGGCTGACCAATAAATGCTTTCCAGGTGCCAGGGCCCCCGAAAGACCATTTCAGTGCACACACTGAAAACTTTTTTACACCCGGTCAGAGTGTTAACACCGCAGACGAGTGTCGATGATCTGTACCGTTTTTACACTTTGCTGCAGTGTTCGTCAGCACTCAAACCAAGGGTATATGAACACTTGCTTGAGGTGTTGCCCTCTTCAGTTACACTTCTGTTGTGTGTTACACTTAAGTTTTAGATTCTTCAATTTTCTATTAACGCCTTTTAAAGGTTTTACGCTTTTGTTACACACCTATCCACCGGGTGCTTTCTACACTTGATCAGAGTGTTAACACCTTAGACAAGTGTCGTTGATCTGTACCGTTTTTAACACTCTGCTATGGTGTTCGCCAACACTCGAGGAGAAGGTACCTGAACACCTGTTTTACGTGTAATGCTCCAGATTTACTCCCTCCCTGAATGTTACACTTTCTTTGCAGCCCACCCAATCGGTGTGTAGTTCCCATTGCACACTCGCAAGAAGTGTTAACTATCTACCTGTCACTTCTATTACTGCACTTTTACGCCGCTACTGGACTGTCACGAACCCCATTGCATGCTGTGTCACATTTAACGATTATCAGAGCATACAAAAGTCCCACACCATACAACGCATTGCAATGATGACGATGATGCTAATGCTGCCGGCGACTACGACGACGGTGATAATGATGAGTGTGAAGACCACGCTAGCGGTAGCCAAGGCAACGAAAAGAGCGAAGACATTACAGGTATGTATTACACAAGTACCGGCGTCTCTGGCATGTCTCTGAACTTAAAGGAAGACTGCCACCTTCAAAAAGTTTTCTCAGATCGGCCTATGATTTATTCCCTGGACAAAACAAAATTTTAGAATTCACCTGACAAAGTATCATCACGTGAATCGCGAAAAAATTGTCGATTATCATACAATTATCAATCGGTTAATGTCTAGCGACAATGTTTACACATCACTAGACTTCAAGGTCATAAGATTATTACATTTTATTTGAAAAAGTAAGGTATTTTATGATTTACTAATATATGATTTCATAAGAAATTGGCCATGTTTAATTTATTTTGCATTTAAGTTCGTAAAACATTTAAAAATCATGGCTCATTTGGAATGGGTCTGGCCCATGCTAAACCCCATTTCCCACACTTTTTTGGAAAAAATGAACTACTGAATATATTGTTTATTGTTTATTGTCACGAAGATCCAATCATATCCTCTGAGAAGGGCTATTCTATGATTTTCGTCATACAATGGAGAATCGGAGCAAAAGCTCCAGTTCGCACCATTAACAGCACATTAAAACATCACTGAACACACAGAATTAAAAACACTTGGGTAAAATCGCAGGTAAAGACAATTAGTACATACAAGCTGGTGATCTAACACGATAACGAGTTGGCTGTATCCCGCACTAGCGCCGGGACATGAATTGAATATCAGTTTACAATACATACTTATTCAAACTTATAACAGACTTGCCGTATAGACGACACAAAGCGCTTCAATGATCACCTCGCTGAAGAAGATACACGCAGCGCCCCTCACCAGCGCTCGGAACAGACTGAAGGCGCCGGCTCACCGGCCGGCTGCCAATCGCGGTTGAGAATTAGAGCTGCCAGATTTCCAATGGAAGCAAGCACAGTTCCCGAATGTTCTGTTACGAGAAGTAATCGAGACGCTAGAATTATGTATCCAGTGCAGATATTAAGATGACTAATGGGCTGAACAGCCGTTTTTAAAGAGCTTCGCATACCATGTGTCCGTGTTGTAATTGATAACATTGATAATCTGGCAGCTCTATAAACGTCAGCTGATAGGACCTAATTATCGTGGTCGGCCGCAACTGGCCCATTCCGCCGGCGAATTCAGTTTCTTCTGAGCACTGGTGAGGGGCACTGCGTGTGTCTTCTACAGCGAGGTGATCATTGAAGCGTTTTGTGTCGTCTGTACGGCAAGTCTGTTATAAGTTTGAATAAGTATGGTCAGTAAACTAGTATTCAATACTTCACTTGTGTCCTTGCTGCCTTTGTCTTTTTATTTTGTATCCGATTTTTGTCACGAGATTAAGCGATAATAAATCTGCCATGTGCAAGATTTTAAAAACAATTGTAACAATCATTGCATCTTCAGTTTTTCTTTAACATCCCTTGACGTGAAATATAATAATGATAAGTTACGTTATATAAAACCGACATAAAGAAACCAAAGACAAAACCAGCAACGAAACAAGTGAACGTATTGAATATCGGTTTACAATACATACTTATTCAAACTTATAATAGACTTGCCGTACAGACGACTCAAAACGCTTCAATGATCACCTCGCTGTAGAAGATACACGCTGTACCCCTCAGCAGTGCTCAGAACAAACTGAATTCGCCGACAGAATGGGCCAGTTGCGGCGGACCACGATAATAAGGTCCTATCAGCTGACGTATTAGAGCTGCCAGATTATCAATGTTATCAATTACAACACGGACACATGGTATGCCAAGTTCTTTAAAAACGGCTGTTCAGCCCATTAGTCTTCTTAAAATCTGCACTGGATACATAATTCTAGCGTTTCGATTACTTCTCGTAACAGAACATTCGGGAACTGTGCCTGCTTCCATTGGAAATCTGGCAGCTCTAATTCTCAACCGCGATCGGCAGCCGGCCGGTGAGACGGCACCTTCAGTCTGTTCCGAGCGCTGGTGAGGGGCGCTGCGTGTATCTTCTACAGCGAGGTGATCATTGAAGCTCTTTGTGTCGTCTGTACGGCAAGGCTGTTATAATTTTGAATAAGTATGTTCAGTGAACTGGTATTCAATACTTTCACTTGTGTCGTTGCTGGCTTTGTCTTTGGTTTATTTATGTCGGTTTAATATAACGTAACTTATCATTATTTTATTTCACGACAAGGGATGTTAAAGAAATGACTGAAGATTCTAGACAGAATAAAAAGACAAAGGCAGCAACGACACAAGTGAAAGTATTGAATACCAGTTCACTGAACATACTTCTTCAAAATTATAACAGCCTTGCTGTACAGACGACACAAAGCGCTTCAATGATCACCTCGCTGTAGAAGATACACGCAGCGCCCCTCACCAGCGCTCGGAACAGACTGAAGGCGCCGGCTCACCGGCCGGCTGCCAATCGCGGTTGAGAATTAGAGCTGCCAGATTTCCAATGGAAGCAAGCACAGTTCCCGAATGTTCTGTTACGAGAAGTAATCGAGACGCTAGAATTATGTATCCAGTGCAGATATTAAGATGACTAATGGGCTGAACAGCCGTTTTTAAGGAGCTTCGCATACCATGTGTCCGTGTTGTAATTGATAACATTGATAATCTGGCAGCTCTAATACGTCAGCTGATAGGACCTAATTATCGTGGTCGGCCGCAACTGGCCCATTCTGCCGGCGAATTCAGTTTCTTCTGAGCCCTGGTGAGGGGCACTGCGTGTATCTTCTACAGCGAGGTGATCATTGAAGCTCTTTGTGTCGTCTGTACGGCAAGGCTGTTATAATTTTGAATAAGTATGTTCAGTGAACTGGTATTCAATACTTTCACTTGTGTCGTTGCTGCCTTTGTCTTTTTATTCTGTCTAGAATCTTCAGTCCTTTCTTAAACATCCCTTGTCGTGAAATATAATAATGATAAGTTACGTTATATAAAACCGACATAAATAAACCAAAAACGAAGCCAGAAACGAGACAACAGAACGTATTGAATATATAATAATGATAAGTTACGTTATAAAAACCGACATAAAGAAACCAAAGGCAAAACCAGCAACGAAACAAGTGAACGTATTGAATATCGGTTTACAATACATACTTGTGGTGAATTAACAATAAAAGCCGGTTCGTTATCAAGAAAGAGTTGAATTGATTTTACTTTATATTATCTTCGGCGGCGGCGACTCTCAACACTCTCAACACGTGGCGGCGACACAATCACGGCGGCAGTCAGGGCGGAACTCAACCACGAGGACGAAACGGGGGCGAAATCAACTCGGTTTATACAGCGCAATGTGAAGGATCCAGGACGGGCTACCAGACAGAGGATACTTTAAAAGTCGGAAAGGAAACTAGTATAGGCACGGGGAGGATAAAGGAAAAGGGCTCGAACACACGACATACTCCCCACCCGAAGTAACTCGGGTTACTTCGCAAAAGCCAATGCTCAAGCGTCGGCAACACAGGGCGGACCGCGAGCAGCCAGCTCGGCGCTTCGCGACGATACAAGTGCGCAGACAGACGCACAAAACAAATCACAGCGCTTAAACCCGTCTCGACACTTCACATGACATACTGAGCACAACCACGTGCAATCAGCATACACAGAAACGGTCCTCTAGTTCTGACGCGCGCACAACTCGGCACTCGGGCACGTCAGTCGCCATTCCGAGCTCACAACTCGGCACTCGGGCACAGCTCAGTCGCCATTCCGCGCACACACCGACAGGCGCGCGGACGAGAGTCTTACTCGGCGGCCTCCAGACTGAAGAGTCGGGAGATTGGCCGCCGCGTTAGCTTGCCGCGCACACGGAGAAAAGCCGCTCGGCAGCGGCCGTCCGGTCCCGGGATGAGCGACACCATCCGGGCGAGGGGCCACGTGCCCCGGCGTCCTTCGCCCTGCAGCAGGACGACCTCGCCGACCGCGGGCAGGCGAGTGGGGCGGCCGCGCGGCGACGCGGCCCAGCCTCTCAGCGTCTCGAGGTACTCGGTCGTCCACCGACGGACGAGACGGTCACTCACACGGCGCCGGTTACGCCAGGTCCTGCCCACATGGGAGTCAGAGTCAAGACTGGGACAGACCACACCGGAGATGGTGGTAACCCCAAACAACAGGTGAGCCGGGGTAAGTAGATCATCTCCATCACCAGGGGTCAGGGGCCTCAGGTTGAGATGAAACGCAAGTTCATACAGCGTCACAGCCAGTTCATCATACGACAGGTGGCACTGGTGCAACGTAATCTTCAGGGCGCTCTTGGTCACACCGACGAGCCGTTCCCAGAACCCGCCCCACCACGGGGCGGCCTCGGGGATGAAGCGCCACTTGACTGACCGCGGCTGACGAGAGCACGGAAAGTACGGGCATTGTCACTGACAATCAGACTGGGCGTTCCTCGCAGGGCCATGAAACGCCTGAGCGCCAGGGTGAGATCAGCGGCACTCTGAGACCGCACCAGTTCCAGGTGTACGGCACGAGACGAAGCGCAGGTAATCAGCAGCGCCCACACTTTGGTGTCTCTATCCACATACAGAGGGCCAAAGTAATCGATTCCCACCTTGGAGAATGGGCGCGAGACTTCTGACCTGAATGCAGGCAGACGGCCGTCCGCAGCTCGGTAGGGCAGTCCTCTGTACCGCCGGCACCTGAAGCAGGTCCCCAGCACTCGGCGCACCGTCCTCCTGCGGATGAAGTACTCGCCCGACAGGAGCGCGAGCGTCACTCTCGTTCCCTGGTGAAAACAGCGGCGATGCGCCTCGTCAACGATCAGCACAGTGATATGTGCCCACTCCGGGAGAACGATCAGCGGCGGCTCATTGGTCCTTGGCACGGAACACAACAGTCCATCATCGCTGATGCACAGGACACACTTGGCTAACGGGGAACTCACCGGCAGCAGAGTCCCGTTTCTCACCGCACGCAGCTCCTCCGGGAAGGCGCGCCGCTGGGCCTCCCGGATCCAATACACGAGCGCCTCTCTCCTCTCCTCTGGAGACAGCGGTCCGGACTGCCGCTCAGTCTCAGGACTCCGGGCGTTGTGGACGAACCTCTTCAGCCACGCGATCCTGTTCACGGCGGCTCCAAGATCTGAGAAATCGGTGGCCTGGAACGCGTCATCAGCAGTCTCTACCGACGGCACGTTCTGCATCACAGGGTGGCTACGAGTCACAGGAGCCACCCTCCTCTCCTCCACGTCGGCCTCAGGGCTCACCGTCTCCACCGGGTCTGGCTGAGGAGGCAGGTCAGAGGTCACGAGTAACGGCGGGCCGTTCCACCACTTCGCAGACTCTGCGAGCTGAGACAGGGTGATGCCCCTCGTACCCAGGTCGGCTGGGTTCTCAAGCCCCCGGACAAACCGCCAGCGGTCAGGATCGGTCAGCTCTCTGATGGCAGTCACACGGTTGTGAACAAACACGCGGAACAGTTTGTCACTCTTGATCCAACACAAGACATCTGTCGAATCAGTCCAGTACGTCACACTGGGTGCTGACAGACACAGTGACTCAGTCACGAAGGCCATAAGTCGGGCCCCGGTCAGCGCCGCCATCAGCTCGAGCCGGGGGACAGTCAGGCTCGGGTTGATCGGCGCCAGTCGTCCCTTGCAGATCAACAACTGTGACTCCCCACCCTGAGAGACATACACAGTGGCACAGTAGGCGGTCTTGGAGGCATCACAGAAGACATGATACTGCGTGCCCAGACTGGTCTCACCGATCATCGCAGCACGCGGGAAGGAGACTGTGCTGCCGGCAGAATCTTGCCACCAGGCGGCGACCTCTGCTTGCAGCGCATCGGGCAGCGGCTCGTCCCACGTCAGCTCCACCGACCAGGTCCGCTGGAACAGAGCCTTCCCTCTGACGAGCCACGGGGTGAGCAGGCCCAACGGGTCAAACGGCTTTGCCACTGCGGACAGAAGCTCACTCCTGGTGCGAGGACACAACATCTCAGGCACGGTCACAGCGAGTCGGTCAGTCTCGGTGTTCCACGCCAGACCCAACACTTTTTAT
Organism: Amphibalanus amphitrite; assembly: GCF_019059575.1. Classification (NCBI taxonomy): domain Eukaryota; kingdom Metazoa; phylum Arthropoda; class Thecostraca; order Balanomorpha; family Balanidae; genus Amphibalanus; species Amphibalanus amphitrite. The sequence goes on along the minus strand of NW_024882507.1, from coordinate 189,747 downwards.
TAAGTTTTTAGAAAAACGCAATTTTCAAAAAAGGCCATCGATCGATTTTGATAAAAAATACATTTTTGGATTCAGCTCACCGTAAGCTTTCGAATGGTATATATCGTTTCTTTTGAGCCTGAGATGACCTTCCGACGAACCGTGGAGAGCTCGAGGTGCCCGCTCCGCCTGACGTCGGCTGGTGCGTCACGACACGACCAAGTCACGACCTACTTTTGGCGTACTTTTGTCTGCAGCCCCATCCGTTAGTTGCGTAGGTTTCATGAAAGTAATTTAGGGTTTCATTGCTCGACGCTAGTGACCTGTATATTAAACCTCATCAACGCGCTAGCGACATCTCGCAGGAGCCAAGAAGACTTGACATTATGCAGTGAATCATTCAAACTTTGCAAGTCATTGGTAACTTTGCCGAGAACATAGGCGGCAGAACGGGGAGGGCACCGGGGCACCGTGCCCCCCTTTGATTTTGAAATTTTTACATTAGCCCTATGGGCGTTGCATGGAAAGAATTTAGAATGGGACCAGAAGTCGGCAGACGGCAGTGCCCACATTTATGGTGACATTTATTTCCAGATAGTAAATTTAACTAGAAGGATAAGGCTATGGCCACTGCCCAGTAGCCTTATCCACATGGCCACATGCGAACAAAACAACGGCACACAACGAATCAACGCCAAAGATTAAAGGCTGTTTAAATCACGCCTGGCATGTGTTCAATTGCTATGTAAAGAGTTGTGCGATGTGCAGTATCAGTGCCAGCAGTGTGGCCAGTGAAGCCTCAATCTGAAGTCTGCGACGAGCGCCAGGCCTCCTGCTGGCAGGCCAGCGAGACGGGTTGCGAACCTCAGGGACCACAGCCCGGGTCGTCGAAACCGTCAGGCAGGGCGACGATGGAAGATGAGCGAGCATATCGGCACGATAGGCTTCAGTCCATAGGTGGAGAATTGTAAAAATCCACGTGGGTGTTGAATCAGTGGCGGTGTTGAATGCCTTGCCGATGGTGCATGTCGGTCGACTCCATGGCAGGGTGGGGTAAACCTCAAGTTAGCACGCCACGTCGTTAATGACAAATGAAAGGAATGGTCATTCAAATCAAATTGAGCTTGCACTGTGCACATGTGCAAAGGCTTCTTGCATGTCTAAAAAAAAACTGCTGGACTGATTGCGGTCTAATTGGTAAACCACTACACCTACAGTTCGGTTAGAAAAAATGGTGTGCAAAAATCATCACGCCAACCTCGTTCATCAGAAGAAGACTTTCGAATGCGATCGACTTTGTTCCGTATTCTGGTGTTGCGCTCTCTCCTTTGGCGACCAACCACTTCGTCATTCTGTGTTTTTTTTTAAAGATCGAAACGAAGCATGAATTGCATATAGTGGGGACATGGCAGGAAGTCCGACGGTTATAGTCGTCAGCAGTACGCCTCCCCACAATCAGCTCACTAAGCATGTGCTACTCGGCTTGCTCATTTCTCGCTACTGATCTACAAGAAATATTAAACTAAGAGACCCCATTTGTCGGCCCGACGTCCCACACCAGTCTCTATGGATCTTACGCAGGGTTCTGCTGGGCCACGTCAATCTTCGAAAGCCACATTTAACTAGGCTCATGGCCCCCCACATTGGTCATAGTCCTATCCTTGGACCCCTGAGGGCCCTACGGCCCACGTTGCCTGGGTCTCTCCGTCTCTGAGGTCCAGTCAGTCGTTTGAGACCTCATACGGCCGGCGAACCGGCCTCTAAAGCCTTATTCAGAGCCCAATTGTTCCGGAGTCGTTTTTTTGCAGCATTTTTCGCCTCAGACAAAAGCATGCCGATCTCTAGCACTCTGAGGGCCGACAAAGGTCTCTGAGAAACTCCAGGGCGGCCTCTGTGCTGGACCAAGCTCGCGTGAGATGATCCCACATATAGGTCTTTGAACACGGAGCCCCACTGCACTGGGCCGGGGTGCACTGTGCACCTCAAAAGTATGTGTGCATAGGGCCCTCATAGAGGCAGTGGTGGCGGAGGAGAGGCGGCGAAGAGGCTGTGCAGGTGCGCCTCCATTCAATGACTGGCCCTGGTTGCCCAGTCTAAGGCGTCGACGGTTTCTAAGGTTTCTTGTACTGGCTGATGAGTGACACCTTCATGTCGCCGAGTGTGTGGACCACCTGTTGCTGACTCGCTGAGCCTGCGTCCGCTGTACTGCGGCAGCTGGCCGTGCCCAGGACGCGGTAAACATCCTCCAGCGCTCTCACGCGGAAATGAAATGCCGGATCTGTGGACAGGCATGATCTATGTGAATGATGTGTAAGGGAAAGGGGTGTAGGTATGTGTGTGGGGAAGAGCATGAAATGTGAGCAAGAGAGTGAAAACAGCCGGAAGCCCAGTCAAAGCCTAGATAAATAAACAGACACAAATGCAAGTCGCAAACCTTGCTTGCCTACCTGTCCTGCAATTTAGCGCGATTTTACACTGACATTTGTGAAAATTGACGGGGAAAAAATTGTAATGAAAGTAAATATAAACTAAATAAGGTGCAACGTAAATATATAGTTTCATCGTTATTCTAACCTTTCAGGAGAATGAGTTCTCTGCGTAGATCTGCGATCTGCGCAGGCCGCGTCTCTTATCCGAGCTTCTTTTCCTGGGTGTCGCGCAGAAGCTCCCGGTTGCGCCTGAAGACAGATAGCACCTGCCCGGCGTGAGGTGCCAATCGCGTGTCGGACCACGCTTCTGGTCGAAGGGGCAAACAGGTGGTGCAAGGTGCAAACTTCCTTGTTCAAGTGTAAATTTTTTTTCAGTGTGGCACATCATTCCAAAACTGTCGCAATAATAAGGGAAAGAGAACCAATGTATTTTCTGAGCAAAGGTAGGCGGGTGGAGCCGTCGCTCAGACTCCTGACCTGCAGGCACAGGCTAGTGCTGGTTCAGCTTTTGGTGCATCTCACTCACCATCATGGGCACCTTCACTGGGTGGTGAACACACAACACATATCTTTCTATGAAGACGGCGGTTCTGTTCAGCTGTTTTGCGTGCTTTCTGAATTCTGATGAAAGACGTTCATCGCCCAAACAAGGAGAAGCACACTTTCTATGACAGCTTAAACGAAAATCCATCGAATCTGCAGCCTTGGTTTAACAAAACAAATGCTCCTCCATGTCTCATCAACCCCTAGTTTGGGCATCTGCCAGTGGCGGCGGAAGCGGGGGGGCAGCGGGGGCACGGCGCCCCCCCATCTTCCAGGGTGGGGGTGCAAACATATCTTTTTGCCCCCCCAAATTGTTATCGACGAAGTACCACAATACTTCCATACTACGTCATGAACATATACCAGTTTGGCTGAGTACCTTTTTAAGTTAATAGAGCGAGTAATTTGGAATGGATTGATATTGTTGTCAATGTCGTCGTACATATTTTGATCACATTGGCTAGCATTTTGCAGTGCGAGTGTTACCAACCAAAAAGGTTTGCAATAGCCAATAATTGGCTAACTTTAATGACGTCATTGGTTTAAAGGAAGCAAGTTGTTCAACGCGAACAACAGTCACGGTGACAGCCACAGCGTGCTACACGTATTTGAACTGGACTTGCCGCAGTGGCGCGGGAACCAGAGGGGCGGTTCCCGGGAACCGGCTGGAGGGGCTAGCGGGGGCTGAGCCCCTCCAACTTTTCGGCGGGGGGAGGGCTCGTAATGTAGGTATTTGAGACCCTCCAACCGGAGGAATCGAAATCGGAAATCTACCAACATAATTTCATAGATTTATTACCTTTTCGAAATGTTAACCAGAAACAACCTTCATTATGGAGCGTTCTAACGCAGAAGACTGTGACAACATGTAAGCACATATTCATTCTCTAAATATCATACATTTCCACCAAACGCCCTCCACACATAATGCTCAGAAATCAAGCAGCTATCTACGAGCTACCGGTAACCGGAAGAGTAGGACGGAACGCGAGTGGCCCGGCATGCGGACGTCACAGAAGCGCGTCTGAGCGTGCCACAGGCCTTTCCCCGCGACTCTGCCAGACGCCAGCCGGCATAGACTCGTGAGCCGGGGGGCAGCATGGGGGTAGCCTGCCCCCACAACTCTGGGGCCGTGGGGAGCGCAGGCGCTGCCCCCACAAAGTTTCATAGGGCCAGGAACCGTCGCACACTGGTCGGAAACGCCCTCACGAGAGGCCACGGGCGATTCCGGAGTTTCGGATTATTTTTTATATAGATCGATTTGAAATTGATCAAATTATTATACTTAGGCCAAAAAAACTAATCCGGTTGACCAAAAATAACTGTAATCAGCCCCCGAAGATGGGGTATCCCAGAACTCGGAAACTGACGCGGAGCAAGAGGTTTCTTGAGCCGGATATTCAGAGTCTTATTGCTGATAGACACCAAATTGAAATCCCACATATTATGCATCAAAATGTTCGTTATGAAGTTGCCGACTGGTCAGTGCAAAATTTTTGGTATACCTTTTCCCTAACTAAGATTTACTGTAGCTTTTTATGAAGGCTCTCCTACAGTGATTCTGGAATATAACTGCAAAGTTTAAGTAAGGAAACAACAGGTAGTCCCATCTAGTCCCACTCTGATTTTTTGTGAGCTGAAGCAGGATTTAAATTTACACCAGGGCAACATAAAAGCTAACTGCGCATATTTGCGCAAAATTTGCAGGAGCCGCTCTTCCTACCCAAGTACCGCCCGCCCCGCCCCAGTTTCGGCTCGGCCGCCGCGCCCGGCTTACGCTGACCTGTGTGGCCTGCACGCATTCATGCGTAGTTGACTGGTCATTAAAAACAGATGCGCTTGAGTTCATGAATTTTGTGAAAAGCGCGTTTTATGTATGCATTTTTGTATGCATTGACATCAAAAGCCTTCCACATATTGCGTGGCGATTACGGCTTGCATTTAGAGAGCCTTGCTATTGACAGCCATCACTCGGCTGAAGAAAGTGGAAATTGAAACCTTCGTGAATATAAGACGCTGCAAATATAGGGCACCTGTCACTGACGTTGGGTTACCTTGGGCCGTCTTTTTACATTAGATCACAATTCCGGTATTTAACCCTGGCCGGACCGATTGGTTTTCTATATTGACCGGGGAGGGTTGGTACAACTCCCTCGCCGTTTCGCCTCTAATTGAGCTAGAGCCTCGCGAATAAAAACGAGCTTGTGTGCCGTTATAAGACGCAACAATTAGGCCTACCCGATTTTAAGGTCTTAGGTCAGCCAGTGGCCTCTTAGGTCAGGTAAGTGCCACAAGGCACGGGCGCGGTTTTAGGTTAATTACTTTGTCAAAAATGGTTGCACTGCCGCGATTTTGGCACCATCGTGTTTGTCTAGCTCAGGCGCGTTGAATGCTATACTTGGTGTTCGGGTGAAGTCAACTCCTCGGGTCAAGGTCAGGTCGGAGCCCCTCAGGTCACGAAAATGGTTGAAGGAGGTCATATCGTATATCATTCGATTCGGCAGGTCTTCCTGAGTCCAATGGTGGCTTTCCCGACTCTCTAGCTCCATCTGATCAGGAGTTATTGACGAAAAACTTATATGGCCTTAGTGACGTCATAAATGACGTCACGCAAAGTCAACAATGCTAAAGTGAAGCACTGGACCTTGCAAGGAGTGCATGAAACCATTCCGGTGCCCGAATAGCAGCTCCCAATTTCCCTTGTTGACTTAAAGTGGTGCTAGATCCTGTATTATACTCAATTATGACGTCATAACTTAACAGATTCACGTCATATATTTAGTGCTTGACATCCAAATGATAGCTTACATATGACAGAGAAGGTATGCAAAGTTTTATGAAGTTTGCTTCACTAGTTGTGGAATAACAAGCAAAAAACTTTTGCGGAAAGGCCGCTGGCCTCTCGCTGGAGCGTTTCCGACCAGTGTGCGTCGGGGCAGCTTGTCCTCCCTATATTAGCGGCCGTGGGCCTCAAAGAAAAGCTGAATGGAAGACAATACCTATTTAAGTAAAAAAATCCCCCTCTATACCTGATTTGACAGCTCATGTGTGAAAGCTTTAAACGTTTATTCCAAGTTACCAAAAAGGTAGTTCCTTGACTCAGATGAGACGGGATATCTCACTTTTTGCAAATGTTTTCGTTTCGATTTTTCGTTGTAAAGGCCAAGGGGTGAAAAATAAGTGGCCTAAAACCGGTGAGAAAACTAGATTTGGGGGTACCCTAGGTTCCGGGAAGGATCAGGTGTGCCCCCCCATCCCAAAATACCTTCCGCCGCCTCTGGCATCTGCCTTCCCGTACAGGGCTTCGGCCACGAGCATCAGCATTTGTATTTTTAGCTGCGGCCTGCGCCCCAGCGGCAGCCTCTTAAAATCCGGCAGCAGGCTCAGCAGAAAGCACCTGTCACTGTCTCCTTCGTCCACCACCTTGGTACCCTCTATCCAGAGCTCGTATACCGGTCCTCACAGCGGACGATGTGGGGGTAGAGTCCCATCGGATCCCTCGCCTGTGATTCGATGATGAAGGATCCTTGGTCTTCTTTCACCAGAGTACAGAGATTGTAGATGTCTACGAGAGAGGGAGAGAGAGAGAGAGAGAGAGAGAGAGAGAGAGAGAGAGAGAGAGAGAGAGAGAGAGAGGGAGAGAGAGAGAGAGGGGGGATCGATGCTGGTCGAAAATAACAATCATGCTTGAATCGTCATTAATGATGCCTAATGGGACATATTACCTCATCACGATGGAACAGTAGCGAGAACTTGTCCTGCAGGACCTTAAGCCGAACCCCTTCAGTCACCAGCTGCCTCCGGTAGGCGAACGTTTTCTCCATGCAGAGCTTTTTCTCATCCGCCGTTGCATCAGCTGATTTCATTTTGTTGATCAAACGTTGCGTGAAGACGCCGTGTGGTGATTCCATACTGGCCGGCGGGAAGTAGGACGCCAACCCTCTCACTACCTTGAGCTTCTTGCTAGGGGGCAGCTGTAAAACAGAACAATAACAAATATCGTTACTACACCAAGTGTTCCTTGTGAATTTGATAAGACTCACACGTTAACACGCTGTTCGATGGAGGGAAAAGTGATTCAGGGGCATGGTAATGTTGCAACCAATCACTGACTGACTGCAGGGCAGTAAGCTCAACTGCTAGACATCACCTTGCGGTGTTTTAAGTAGCAGGTACTACCAGGGTTGTATACCAATCAAGTCGATTGAATTGATTGATTTGTTTCAACGCGCATTTTGAGTTGATTGGATTGAGTCGATTGACTTTTCGAGATGACTGGTTGACTGACTCGTTTGACTTTAGCGACTGGTTGACTGATATGATTCCCGAAAATTAGAGTGACTCGTATGATTGAGTCGATTGAATGGAAAGTTCAAATAAGTTTTAGTTGACGAAAAATCATGACAATAATTGATGACATCATAGATCACAAAACTACACTGAAAACTGTTTGTCATCAAAACTGCAATATGGGGTAGATGGCCAAATAAAGAACAGGGCCTAAACATGAACAGCCAACTTTGACTTTCAACTGCAATAACTGCTCCAATCCTGGTGATAGAACCTGGCGATGCACCTACCTACCTTTCTGCACTCAGCAGGAAACGTCTTTTTTTAATCCAGATGATAAAGTGCAAGGCCCTATATACTAATAAAGTGTGATTAAACCCCTACAAAAATAACTGAAACAAAAGCGCCGTTTTTGTCTCGCTAATTACGTTTACGTAACTAATTAATAGCTAATTTGCTGCATTGTTTAATTTGCAGCAGAACGTTTGTTGATCCTTTTCTCCTGAGAGCCTAAGCATAACATATTTAATATATTTCATTTTCCTTAAAATATTTTACCGAATATTATTAAGTGGTTTTATTTCAAATGAAATAATAATTAAAACCAAATTGGTGTTGTACAACCGATTTATTTTATGATGATCTACCATACAGATGACCATACCATACCATACTACATGATAATCAATGACGTCATCTTACCAAAAAATCAAAAGACGTAGAATAGGGATTTATAAAAGCTTAGCCCCATCCCACGTCTCAGATGCACATTGTGTGGAAAGATTTTTCAGGCTGCCCGTCAATCTCTGTCTAACCGAAACCGTCACATGCAGGTAATATATTTATTTCTATTTCCCTATGGTTAATATGTTATTGATGCATATTATCCATTAAAATAGACATAGTGTAGGGTAAATGGCCAAATCACGAACACTGCGAAACTCCGAGCAGCCAACTTTCAACTGCAATATCTGATATTTAGTGTAAATGGAGTTGGAATATGGCCAAAATTAAATTGACAACTTTTAGGTGAAAGGTGGTGATTTGGGTTAAGGGGCGAGTCAACTACTGGGTTATTTTGCACCCATTAAATGAAACTTCTGCTCCAATTCTACCCATTGAACCTCAATATCATGATCCACCTGTCCATCGCTAGGTATCCTTCCTTATTACATAGAAACTTTGAATGGTATGGCAATTTATAATTTTAAATGACAATATTTTTATGTTTCTTCTGTAGGTAGGTAGTTTGGTAGGTAGTTACACCAGACTGCTATGGACACTTTTCCAAGTTGGTGGGGCAAAAAACCTAATGCATGTCTTGGTTTGAGTCGTTTGATTGAGTTGATTGATTCCTTTCATTGTCGCGTTTGAGTCGATTGAATCAATTCCCGAAAACTGCTCTGACTTGATTGATTTGATTGGTTTCCCAAATTTGTCGTGATTGAATTGATTGCTATTGATTGAGTCGTATACAACCCTGGGTACTACAGGGTGTCTCAAAAGTTCGTTGACACATTTCTCATGCCAATAAAGCAAATAAGAACCGGCCAAAATCTAAGGTTTTGGTGTCTGTGTGTACACTAGACAAATATGCATGCATTGACAACTGATTCGGAAGGTCGGAAACCAAACCCTTTGCTGCATCTCCAAAGACGTGCTTCGAAGTGCTCAATAATCATAACTGACCTCGTTAATGGCGATATCATACCGAAATGCTAATTAACGGCGCCGCTAGACTAGTACCTACGAGGTTCTCAAACCGATTTTCTTGAAAACCGACCACTTAGTTGCAACAAGTACCTAAGTTAGGTTTAACTCGCGCCGAACCGGTGCTCGGCGCCAACCGTGCCGGCCCGGGGGAGTGTTTGAATACCCCTTCCCCCATCCCCTCTCTGACTTGGCTCCTAGGCCATGTAGCGCACGCTGTAAGCGGCATTCGAAAGAGCGTCAAAATCATGAAGAAAGACATCAGTCATGTTGTAGGTCAGGTCAAATGTCAGGCCACCAGATGTCGCCAAATGTTAAATTTTGCCCATTTTAACATTTTAGCCTCCAGAGGGCGAAACTCTTAAAATTGCCATTTTACGAAAAAGTGCATATATGTGTTGCGGGCCAAGTGCGAAGGCTACTCCATTCGCGAATGGCCTAGTCCAAGTGCGATAACGCACTTGGACTAGGCCGTTTGCGAATCCATGTGCTTTATTGCAGTTGGCCTAGGCCGTTTGCGAATGGACGGGCGTTTATGTTCCCAGTCCAAGTGCAAAGTCAGGCCAAGTGCGAAATATCCAGCAAAGTGACGTCAACTTGGCAAGTCAACTTGGCATGTGCAAAGTCCCGTGTGAAATGATGCGTGCAAAGTATTGGTAATTCAACCGGAAAATGCTTACACAGTCATGCTGAGGTCGCCTCCTCCTTACCTCACCCCACCCTTGCGTTCACCCCTTGGAAACATTGTCTGACGATGAATTTCATGAGCCTTGCAATGTAATGGTGAAGTGAAACAAACTCAACTCAAGAAGACACTGATCCAGTGCGACACTTATTTATTATTGCAGGCCACCCCTTTATGACATCTACTGATGCATGTCACTCCAGCCTTGATACATTTACACCGTCCAGTACATACACATCTTTCGGCACTTGCATGTAAACATGCCTTGTCCCCCAGTCGTTGACATGAGCCGGGCACACTCGCGAAGGGTAATTGCGGCCCCGGAAGGACCATTCGATGACGCACCCATACGGGTCTCCGGGGCATAGTCGGGACCTTGTTGAAATGCGGCGGAGCGGGGACCGACCCGACACCCCTTTAAAATGGTTGGATCGAGATGGGGATGGTATAGCTGAAATCAGGGAGGCGAGTAGATTGCGATTGCAATAATCTTGAAGCGCTTGGCACGTTCTGAACGGATCCGTATGGTGCAGTCATGTGGGGACCAGCGGGTATGACGTCATATTGTCATAACGTACATACCTACACAGCCATGTGGGAACCGGTCCTTATTTCGAGTGATGTATCAGACTGGATTTAAAATGCATACGTCTCCGGTATCTGTGGATCTAGAGACGCAGCCAAGGGAAGCACTGAGTTATGCCCGATGCCCGTACATACACACTACACAGCCTTGTGGGGACCGGTCCCCATTTCGAGTGATGTATCAGACTGATTTTAAAATTGGATCGTGAAGGAGACCGAGATCGCTGGTGGGTCTGGTGGGTCTGGTGACGGCTGGTGGGTCACCAATAAACCAGTCATGACTTGACCGAGCTCGCGTGTTGTTGTTGGAACGGACGTCAAACACTACATTGAGTCAAAGCATGTATTCTTTTCTCTGATCATGTATCTCATGTCTGATCATGTACAATGTTTTCTTGAGAAATAAACCAGAAAAAAAAAATAAAAAAAAATCTCTAAAAGTAAAAAGACTGTGAAAGACGAGTTCAGCAACCCATGTCGCGCTTGTGCTTAGCGATCAGATTATACGTGCAGTATTTCACATCGGTCCACGTACGCCGCGCCAACGCTGGCTCCGACCGCAAGACCGTGACACAGTCCGCCATCCCTGGACATTTGCAATCTGCGATGAACTTGGACATTCGTCGCTCGACAGCCTCCTTTTCACGCGCAGTCCATGGGACTTTCTTGCTCTTGCTCTTCCGTTTCTCCTGCCCCGTGACTGGCTGACAAGGGGGAGACTTGCCAGATCCCCCATCTGCAGGTGGCGCATCCTCACTGACAATCACAGGTGATGTGACCTCTTCAACGTCACAGGGGGGGGGGACGTCCATCTTCCACTCCGTCATCCTCGTCCTCACTTTGGCCCTCACAGGTGCCTAGTTCGTCCAACGTTTTGCCGACGTAGTCGCTCCCCTTGTTCATGGCTACCAAAAGCTTGCTGACTTTTGCAGCGTACAGAGTTCGCTCGGGGAGGCGGTAATACTCCCTATGTGTACGGATATCGTGGCCCATGAAGCGGGCCACAACGTCCATTTCTGTCTCACTTAGCTGCAAGAGCTGTATCATCGTCTCCACGTGTTTTCGCATGGCGGTGGCGGTCACACTCTGAAACTTCCGCACGTTCAGCGAACTGACGGATGCATCTGCTTCCATTCAGTGGTGCCGCGTCTTCACCTGCACTGCTCGTGAACATGTACTGATTGTTTTCCTCGATACCCACAGGCTCTCTCGAGGCAACCAGCAGATCAAGAACCTCAGTCAGCTTGCCCGTAAGCAGCATCGGGACTCCTCGACCCCGCTTCCCCCGTACCTTAATGTGACTCAGGTTCTTGCAGAGCTCGCGTTCAAGTGGCGAAAGATGTTGAGTAACATCTTCGTTGACGTCGCGGCTTTTCTCCTGGTAAGACTGGACAGTCAGGCGTTCCGTTTCACCTGGTCTCCGTCGATTAAACAGAATCAGCGAGGCTAGCGTTGCTTGGGCCAGACTGACGTAGTTGACGAGATTAGGTTCCTCTCGTAGGTTCACTTTGGCCTCTTCCATTGCTCTGTCCAACTCTGTCTGCATACGCAGTATGTCGTCGTTTTTTGGCAGCTTTTCAACCTTATTCCACCGCCTCTCATGCAAGGTTCCCAGCGCGCGGCTGGAAACCATCACGTTCCAGTCAGATTTGTAGAGTTCGACGAAGTCCGCCGCAGTCTGCTGTAGAGTGATGTTTCCCTCCATCAGCCCTTCAGACTTCAGGATGCCGGCGCACTGTACAAGGGCGTGACCAGGGGGAGACACGGCTATTCGCGCAATGTATTCAGTTATGGGCCGCGCGGGGCCTCGCGATGACGCGGCTGGAGGCAACTGCTCAGCGCGCTAGGATACTTCTGGCGGGGCCGGGCGCTGAACGGTGTGCAATGAATGGGTTATGGGCGGGCGGACAGAGATAAGGTATTGAATTTGAATTGACATCAGCAATCGGGTGGGGAGGGAGAACGTTTCTAATCGAGCTTGGGATGGGGAAAGCCGAAAATGTCACGATCGGATCATAGCTCCGACAGGGCCGGGTGCCGTACCATGTGTAGTATATTTAGGCGGGCAGACAGAGATCAGTTATTGGATTTAAATTCACCTTACCATCGGTTTCTGGTGGTGTTTGAAGACGTTTTAAGTCAAGCTCGGGGTCGGGCAACCCACTGGCGGATCCAGGGGAAGGCATTTGGGGCAAATGTCTTCCCCACAACCGGGGCAGCGCCCGAAATCGCTTTTCGAGAATAAAAGAAAACTTCACAACTATTCTGAGGAAATGTTGGTTAATCACACTGCACAGCAGTGCGCAAGAAATCGAAATCCGAGCTTCTTTTTTTAAATTAATTCGGAAAAAAACCTTTTTGAGGTTAGCCCCCGCAGTGTCCAAGACCGCTTCCTTATCCGCCAGTTGTGAATAATTCTGAATGAAGTCACGGTCGATACTGAGCTTCGGCGGGACCAGGCGCCGCATACGTTGTACGTACCTACGTACCTACAATGAAAAGGCGGACAGACACCTGACCCCACATCCTACTGCTTTGACCCGTGCTTCTGTGGGTGAAGCACTGAAGCATCACGGAATCCCACAGGACCTGCGAGTCGACGAGGTGGCCGCTTTGGCCGCCGGGTACTGCAGCTCCCTGGAGTTGCCTCATACTCATACTCTCATACTCATATATTTCGGTTACATCCAAGAAATTGGGTTTTCAGTAAACCACGTCATACATTCAGTAGTTCAAAACTCATACCTATACATACAGGACAGATTCTATAGAGGTTAAAACACACCACACATGGTAAACTGACCACATTGACCTTATAGCGCAGCCGGATTAAACATGCCGTTTCTTAACCTTTTTACGTAACGCCGCCAGACTGGTGCAGCCTCGAACAGGCGCAGGCAACTCATTCCATGAACGAGTTGCGCGACAGATGAATGAGCGCCGGGCAAGCTCAGTTCGCACGCGCGGGACATGAAGCTGACCGTCACTGGTTGCCCTAGTGCTGCGGCTCGACACCGCAGTACGGTGGACGATGCGGCTGCGGATCGAATCAGGGGCATGCGAGTCATGCATCAGTTTAAATATAACATGCAGATCATGCTCACGCAGTAGCTCCTGTACAGCATGCCATCCCAGTTCCTTGCGGGACGCTGTCACACGGTCGCAACGCCTGAGGTTCGTTACGATTCTGACACAGAAGTTTATGCATTTCTGCAGTCTCCTGAGCTGTGTGACTGTGCAACCGCCCCATACAGACATGCAGTACGTTATTAGCGGGAAGACTAGTGCTTCAATCAGGAGCTCACGGGTCTCGCGCGGCACGCGGTGTCGAATCCTTGACAGACCGATCAGTACACTATAGCACCGGCGCAAACCCCGCAGGGGGCTGACCGTGGTCAGAGCTGCTGCTTAGCCGGGGTCATCTGGCTCCGGCTGTGCGGCGGCTGTGACTTCGGCCAGTAAGGGGAGTAGCGCCCCCTCGGCCCCAGCTCGACGCGCGTTTGACCTGGACTTGCCTTGCTTACTGGATGGATTGGCCCCGCAGGGGGTTGGCAGTGGCCGGGGTCGCTGTTGGACTGGGTTCCTTGGGCCTTTGCCCCGCGGCGGCCTTGGCCTCGGCCAGCAAGGGGAGTAGCGCCCCCTCGGCCCCAGCTTGACCCATGCTTGCTTACGACTTGCTTTGATCGCTGGTTGGACAGATGGTACGGCCCGATTTTTCTTGGTTTTCGTGGTTTTGTTTCTCTTGAGCGGTCTCTGTTTGCTTTTGCTTTGCTTCTCACCGGATGTTCGCGTTTCGTTCGATCACAGCTTTCTGATTCTTTTCCTACCTTTTTTTCGTTGTTTTTGCACCCGCAGGAACACAGCCGAGTTGGGCTAGTGTAAGGGGAGTGGCGTCCCCTCGGGTACCAGCCGGTTTTACTAGGCTAGGCGAGCCGACCCGTACCCCAGGACAACGGGATCCTGGAGGTTGAGCCCCCCACCGTGCGGAGCCAGTCGCGGTGGCTGGGCAACACGCCTCTTTGGCCCTGAGTTCTGTAAGGGCGGGACACTCAGTGGGGCGCCGCACTTGAGGAGCCATTCCCAGTCGTGACGCCGCCGGGGGTGGTGTCTGAGAGGTGTCGCCGGCGGGGTTCGGGCACTTGTGCTCGTCCTCCGTCGGTGGGACTGATCTGTCGCTGCCCCTGGCGGTGACTCGGCTAGGCGTCAAGGGAGGAGGCGGTATCCGACCGTGGGGGGTGGTGAGTCTCTCTCTCCCCCGCGGAAGGTGCCGCCAAGTCCCGTACAGTCAGCTCGGCCGTCCTAGGCCTTGTAGCGGCGCCGTTGCGGAGCGTCGGCGGCCGAGCTGGCGGAGACCAACTCTTTCACATGGATAACTTGACCGATCCCCCTTCCCCCCAGTCCAATCCCTCGGCCTCGGCCGATCCTCGCCCGTTGGCCTCGGCCGACAGGCGAACGGTGCTCGACAAAGGTCCACGATCTCCTAAGATCCTTATCTTCCGGAGCGCAGACAGGGAGCTGAGCTCTCTGTCGCCCTTCCAGCGGAAGGATGGCTGCGACCGGTTTGGTTCAATCGTTCGTTGTGACCGGATGCGTGATGGCGCGCTGGAGGTCGAGTTCAGGAAAAGCGAGGAGGCGGCGAAAGCGTTGGACGCTACTCGCTTCGTGTTCTCCGAGGGACGGGCATCCGGCCGGAGGCTCGTCTCCATCCCGCTTACAGTGGAGCCCCACCGCTCTAAGAACTCCTCACGAGGGGTCATTAACTGCTTCGATCTGAGGGGAGTGAGCGACGAGGACATTGCGGACGGGCTCGCCGAATTCGGCGTGACAGCGGCTCGCCGCATCATGACGAAGAGAGGCACGGTCTCGACCAACAACATCATTCTGACTTTTGACTCTACTGACTTGCCGAGTGAGATTCGCGTGGGCTACGTGAAGGTTCGCGTGCGGCCTTTCGTCCCAGCGCCCATGCGCTGCTTCCGCTGCCAACGCTTCGGCCACACAAAGGACAACTGCCGAGGAAGACCCACGTGCTCCAAGTGTGCTTCGCAGGACCACACTGACGAAACCTGTGACTCGGAGACCCCCCGATGCGTCAACTGCGGAGAGGGGCAGACGCCGCACTCTGCGTATGATAGGTCTTGCCCTGCATACGTCAAGGAGAAAGAGATCATGACCATCAAGGCTACTAGAAATTTGTCTTTCAAAGAGGCCCGGGAGGTGTACAACCAGAGTCACCCGAAGACCTCGTATGCCCAGAAGGTGAGAGTCACAAACTCTACCGATGCCTCCCAGATGAGTGTGGCACAGCTCGTGCAGCTTCTCAAACGATTCGGCCTCACCGTCGTAGCCACTGGTGATTCAGCGGACACCACGGCGCCTCATGCGCCGCCGAGCAACACAGAGCAGGCTGCTCAAGAGTCAGTGTGGGGTCCACCCAGTCCCGCTCCAGCCGCGAACGGTGATGGAGACGGCTGGGCCGTCGTCCAGCGCCGACAGGGTGGTCGGCGCCCCCCGGCGCAGGGTAAGGCGCCACCCACCCCGCCCCGCCCCCGACCGCCCACGGCGGTGCAGGAGGCGCTGCGGCGGGGGGAGGAGGAGAGGAAGGCACGCGAGGCGAGGAGGGCTCGCCTCGTCCAGAAGGCCCTCGAGGCTAAGGAAGCCTCGTCTGCCGACTCCGCCTCCGGGAGTGCCAAAGCGGCTGTTGCCGCTGACACCCCGGAGACACCCGAGGCGGGGACTCGGCCCATCATGGGTCCCCCGCCGCCTCCTCCACCTCCGCAGCGGCGGCCACCACCGCCGCTGCCAGAGACGCCTGTGTCGAGGACACAGGCCGCCGCCTCGACATCCCCGTCGGGGCGGCAACAGACCTCCGCGGCTCCAGGGCGCCTCGCCAAGCGGCAGACGCCCCCGAGCTGGTCACCCTCGGAGGGTGACGCCCCCCGGGCGAAAAAACCCCAGCAGGGCTCGAGCCACGCCCGATCTGCCTCTGCTGAAGGGAGGCTACACCGAGAGGGCTCGGGGCATCCCCGTATCCGTTACGGGGGGAGCGCCTCCTCGGAGTTAGAGGACCTAGTCTAGTCTTTCAGTCTAGTCATTTCCTCTTTTATCCTTTTATCTTTTTCGCGCTATTGCGCTTTTTTACCAGGTGCACTTCTCTCGGTGCTTTTTACCTTTTTTGTGGTCAGTCAGGTATCTGTGTGCGCCTTTGCCTCATGTTATACGCGCCCTTTTTGCGCCTTTTTAACCACGCCTTTTATTCTACAGTGGAACTGTAGAGGCCTCCGGGCCAACTACCAGGACCTACAGTCTCTTATCCGTTGGCGCACACCCCTCGTTTTAGGTCTCCAGGAGACCAAGCTAGCGCCAAACGTTACCTTTGCCATCAAGGGCTACTCTGTTTTTAGAAGAGACCTGGACACCCCTACCATTGCCCATGGAGGTGTGCTTCTGGCGGTTCACCACAGCGTACCTGCTCGCCAGGTGCCGCTGCAGACTCCCCTGCAGGCGGTGGCCGCCAGAGTTGATTTCAACCACCGGGAACTGACAGTGTGCTCTTTATACCTACCACCAGGTATAGCGCTCCCGGTGGTTGAGCTGCATCGACTTGTCGATGAGCTTCCACCTCCGGTCCTGGTAGTCGGCGATTTTAATGCCCATAGCCTGGCGTGGGGATGCGACACGACTGGCACTCGTGGTCGACTTTTAGAATCTTTTATCCGCGATGAGGCGCTGTGTATTTTAAATACAGGACAGCGCACCCATTTTACAACACCCTCCGGTCAAACATCGGCTCTGGACCTGAGCTTAGTCAGTCCGCGGCTAGCTCAGCTTTTTACCTGGTCCGTCCATGACGACCCACTCGGGAGCGACCACTTCCCAGTGTGGCTGGAGCACCAGGAGTCCCCAGTGTCAGGCAACCGTCCACCTAGGTGGAATGTTCGGAAGGCCGACTGGGGCGAATTCCAGGCCGCCGTAGAGGCCACGGTTTTATCCAGAGGCGACGCCTCTGTGATGTCTACAGATGATTTTACACGTTTACTCATTGACTCCGCAAACGGGTGCATACCCAAGACGTCGAGTCAGCCTCGTCGTCCTCCGGTCCCGTGGTGGACCAAGGAATGCGGAGATGCGATTCGTGCCAGGAAGCGCGCTTTTAGAAAGTTTGACCGGAGTAGCACTACTGAGAACCTCATCGCTTTTAAGAAAGCGCGGGCTTTTGCCCGTCGCGTTTTAAAAGAGGCAAAGGCTGTTTCATGGCGCACGTACGTGAGTTCCTTAAACCGTTTTACTCCTACGACCCAGATATGGGCACGCATGAAGCGCATTGAAGGCCGGTTCATCTCTGTTCCGCTTCCGGTTTTAAGAGTGAACAACACGGACATATCCCACCCTTTAGACGTCGCAGAGACGATAGGCCGTGCACTCTATCAGCGCTGCCGAGGAGAGCCGTCCTCACGACCTGCACCAGCCGCCGTGGACTTCAGCACAGCTGAAAATTTGATGTACAATGAGCCTTTCTCTATGGCTGAGCTCACGTCTGCCATCAGCTCGTTGCGCAGCGTCTCAGAAGGTCCGGATGCTGTCCACAACGACATGCTCCGTCATCTCCCAGCAGTTGCCCTCGAGGCGCTGCTAGCAACTTTCAATTCGCTTTGGGAGACTGGCACTTTCCCTGAGACCTGGCGGGAAGCCACTATCATTCCTATCTTGAAGGCTGGCAAGTCGGGACATGACCCTCTCCACTATCGGCCCATCTCTCTCACATCATCGCTTTCAAAGCTGATGGAGAAGATGGTCAATGTGCGTCTTAGCTGGTTTTTGGAACATCACGGTGTTTTTACAAACGCCCAGTGCGGTTTTAGAAAGCACCGCAGCCCTGTTGACCACATTTTAGCCCTCGACACCGAGATACGCACCTGTTTTACTGAAAAGAAGCACCTTGGAGCACTGTTCTTTGATATTGAGGCGGCCTATGATACAGTGTTACGACACAGAATACTTTCCAAAGTACACAAGTACGGCATACGCGGCCGGATGGGCCTCTTTATCAAGAACTTTTTATCGGGTCGTCGGTTCAAAGTCCGAGTTGGCAGTAGTCTTTCGAGCAGTTTTACTCAAGAGAACGGAGTTCCCCAAGGCGGAGTTCTCAGTGTGGCGCTGTTCGCTGTGGCGATCAATGATATTGGCGACAAACTTGCACCATCCATCGGCAGATCGCTATTTGTCGACGATTTCGCGATCTGGTTTTCTGCCACGACCGCCCGTCACGTTGCCAGACAGTTGCAGCTCGCTGTAACCCGTCTAGAGAGGTGGAGCGACGACAACGGCCTACGTTTTTCAACAACGAAGACCGTTGCTATGCACTTTTGCCGCCGCCGCTGCGACGACTTAGCCTTGGGAATCAAGCTCCGTGGACAGGTGATTCCTACTCGGCCGGTGGCAAAGTTTCTTGGAATATTTTTTGACAGTCGTTTGACGTATAGAGAACATTTTAGAACGCTTCGGGAACGATGTTTTAAATCCCTGAACGTTTTAAAATGTGTCGCCCGCACATCTTATGGTGCGGACCGCAGGACGCTCCTTCTTTTATATCGGTCGATCGTCCGATCGAAACTGGATTACGCATGCTTTGTTTACGACTCTGCCAGCGAATCCAGTAAAAAGGCTCTTGACTCCGTGCACCACGCGGCGCTACGTGTTGCCACAGGTGCATTCCGCACGTCGCCCAAGAGCAGCCTCCTCGCCGAGGCACACGAACCGCCACTATCTCTCCGCCGTCAGATGCTGGGGATGAGGTACGCACTGAAACTCCGCCAGTTCCCAGGACATCCGACGTATCCGTACGTCTTTTCTCCTGATTTTAATCGTCTTGACAGAGTGCGACAATCGGTCTCCTTCGGATTGCGCATAAAAGAGCTCTTTTCTACAGTCAACATAGAGTTCCGCGAAGTGCGACGTACGTGGGGTACGCCCTCTCCGCCATGGAAATACGCTCCAGCGCAAGTAGACCTCACGCTCTCTGAGGTCAAGAAGGACGACCTGCCGCCATGTGTGCAACGAGCACGGGCATTGGAACACATTGCTTCATACGACGGTTTTATCTCGGTGTTTACAGACGGCTCGAAAACGGAGGACGGCGTCGGCTGCGCTTTCGTGGCTGGTCGCGACACGCGCACTTTTTCATTGCCTTCCTCTGCCTCCGTTTTCTCATCCGAGCTCGTTGCAATCGAGAAGGCGTTGTGTTTTATCGAGGTGTCTGACAACTTGTCTTACCTCATTTTATCGGATTCTCTCAGCAGCCTGCTGGCTATACGGAGGTTCAACCCAGACAATCCGATAGTCCAAGACATTTTATCTCGGCTCACGTCGGTGGAGCAGTCAGGCAAAACTATTAAGTTTTGCTGGATTCCAAGCCATGTGGGTATAACTGGCAATGAGCTCGCCGACGCGGCCGCGAGACGCGCGGCCGCGGCTCCATGCCTTCGGCGTTTGCCCCTGCCGGCTCGTGATTTTTACCCAACCATCCAAACCTTCACGATGTCAAGCTGGCAGGCAGAGTGGCATCTCCAAGGATCTGGGAAGCTGCGGAGCGTGAAGCCTACCTTGGAGCCCTGGCAGTCTTGCTTCCAAAGCAACAGGCACCAGGAAGTGGCCCTCTGCAGATTACGTATTGGTCATACGTACGCGACTCATGGCTATCTCCTCCGTGGAGAGGAACAACCCACATGCAGTTGGTGTGCCGTGCCTCTCACTGTCTCTCACGTGCTTTTATCTTGTCCTCTCGCTGAACCGAACCGGACACGCTATCTCGGGCGCATCGCTCCGGATACCACTATCCGCCACCTTCTGGGTGACGACTCACCCTGGGTTTTATCCGGCAACATTTTTTCCTTTATCCGTTCGATCAACTTCCAAGCGATTTACTCGACCTGACATTAAATCCAACTAGTCCTCTCTAGTCCTTACATCTAGTCAGTTGTCTAGGACGACACTCTTGCGCTGCTTTATCTTACCTTGCTGTTTTATATCGAGTCTTTTACTTTTTAGTCTTCGTATCTAGAAGGTTCTCTCTTTTGACACACTTGTTTTATTAAAACGACGTTATGGGCGCAAAATGACCTAAGTAGTCGGCGCGCCCTAAAGCCCCAATTAACAAACAAGCACCGGCGCAAAATGTATGATATGTGTTTGTCCCATGTCATGGCGTCGTCCACGGCGACGCCCAGCACCCTCACCGACTGTACCGGGAAAATTTGAGAGTTTCCAAAATGGATATGGAAGCCAGTTTCGGTTTTCAATCGTTGCGATTTTACCATGATCATCTCAGTTTTAGAGGGGTTGATTTTTAATCTGTTCTGGATAAACCATTTTAGAGCAGCAGACATGCTGGTTTCCAAACGTATTTTCATGTCAGAGAGGTTGTTCGGTAAGTCAGAGTGGAGGAACTGGGCGTCGTCCGCATACATAACGATTTTCTCAGCAGGTACATGTTGTGGCAAGTCGTTGGTAAATACCAAAAATAGGACCGGGCCCAGGATCGAACCCTGGACCACTCCGTGTGACACGCTCTCAACACTGGGGCCACCCCGAACAGACTGGGTCCTGCCACTGAGCCACGCACGAAACCAGCGCTCCTCAATGCCGTACCAGCCCAGCTTCTCCAGGAGGCGGCCGTGCTCGACACTGTCGAAGGCTTTAGAAGTGTCGGCTGTGACTAGTGACGTCACACGCCCGGCGTCTACGTTGTCTGGGAGGTACGTGACAGTGTCAAGCAGGGCCGCCTCGGTGGATAGGCCGGGCCGGAAACCGTACTGCTGGGGACACAGCAAGTGATGACTTAATAGGTAGTCCATGAGTTGTGTGCAGACAACACGTTCGCAAAGCTTGGAAACAACAGGTAGAATCGAGATAGGTCTGTAATTGCTAGGGTCACACGCATCACCGCCTTTATGTAATGGTACAACAGTAGCGGTTTGCCAGGCGGGCGGCAGTTCACAGCGAGAGATAGCGCTGTTAATCACATGCAGAATATGCGGCCCTACCACGCTAAAAGTCACCTGGGACCGATGGTAAAACAACAGCTCTGGCGGTGCCCCTATGAGCCGTAATAATTAGTGAATTCCCGTAATGTAGAGATCATATCCTCAATGATTTCCATTACCGTGGATCGGTGTTGATATTCTCTCCCAAAAAGTCATCCCTTCTTTCGGCGTTCAGCTGGTCAACTTCGATCTGACTTCGAAATTGTGCCTCCAGCTCAGCTTGTTCCGCTTCATCTTTGGCGATTTGCAGCTCACATCGTCCTCTTACTTCATCTTCTTGGCGCTTCATCTCCAGTCGTTTTTCCAACTGTTTCACATACAGAGCCTTTTTTTCGCGCCGTGAGCTGAGCCTCAGCAGATGCGCCGGAGACTGACGAGCTGGTGCTCACCCGAGACGACGCGCGGCGGGCTGGGCCGTGACCCAGCTGTGAGTCAGGGCGAGGCTGCTGCAGCGTCGAAGTCTCCATGGTTTCTTCCCTTTCTTTCGTCACAGGAACTCCGCCGACAGCGCCTTCACTTTGCGGTTTCCCTTCTTGTTTTTTCCATTTTCGATGAAGTTTCCTCCGCTTCTGATTTCTTCTGGCCTGATCCGGCCCAGAGGACCATTAAATGTCGCCGACCTTGTCGTGCCTCTGGTGGAGGCCGGGACATTTATTGTAGCGAAGGAAAAACGTAGATGAGTTTTGATGAATGTATTGAAGAATTCCGGACGATAGATGATGATGAACGGTAGATGAGGGTGAAATTGAAGAACGCAGAGTAGACAGGTAGACCAGGAAACACACTAGCACTGTCAATGGTCACTGTTGTCCGCCGAGGCGGACACACCGGCGCCGCCGCGGACGGGGGCGCCGTCGGATTCACTCGCAATACGCCGGCGCGCGTCGGGGCGCCGGGGAAATCGCGCACTGCCACTGCGCTCAGTGGCGTTCAGTAGGCACCGCGAACGGGGGGTGCCGTCGGAAGCGTGCTCGGTGGCACGATTCCGTCACTGTTCACAGCACCGGCGCACCTCGGGGCGCCGGTGGAATCGCGCACCGCCACCGAGAACTGCACTCGCTGGCGTTCAAAAGACGACTGCCCGCAGCGACTCGAGGAGCCGCCGCGGGCACAAAGAGAACAATTTGTACATCTAAAAGCACTCAGAAAGCGACACTGGAAACTGGTGAGAAAAGTCCGAAAGGCTCACGCAGCACGTTCGGTAAAAGGATACGGTGCGCGGCGAGCACGCTCAGCCGTCATCATGGGAAACGATAGCGCGAGTGACAAATTGAAGGCAATTAGAACATGAGACGAGAAACTAACACAAGAGCTGGTCCAGGCTCACGGGGCACGACCAGTACTGCGATAGATCACGCGTGGCTGTCAAAGGTAAAACGAAAGAGAAGAACAACAGGGTAGTTCATTTCGTCGGTGACAGTGTGTGTTACACTCGTGTTAGTGACTGCCTATATATAGTGACCAGTCTGCTGTTTACACCTGCGGGTAGTGTTAGGACGGCGCTTTGAGTGTAAAAATGTTTTCAGTGTGCTTTTGGTGGAACGCGGTCATCAACCATACACTGAAAACTTTTTTACACCCAACCAGAGTGTTAACACCACAGACAGGTGTCGATGATCAGAGACCACACTGAGAAAAGAAAATGACTAGGGAGACCAAAAATGACTCGGGTCCTTTTTTGTATCTTCGCCTAGAGTCAAATTATAACTCATTTGATGCTGGAATGTAGAGTAAATTTGCAATGTATAAGAGAGTCTTAAAACACCAATGGGTGTCATGCGACTCTTCCACGAGTCACGCGACACGTTAATGAATCGGATTTTGACTCTATGATTCAGTGTGTGTTTTATGACGACACCCATGCTAGTCATTTGACTCTGCCCGCTCAACACCTGCGCCTCGAGTCAAGCGACACTAGGCCGTCGTGTAGGTACTATGAAACCGTGTTTGGCACTGGCAACGCCCATATAATGACTCCTGTGACGGGGGTAAAATTGCGGTATTATGTAGCAATATCGTGATTTTTCCCGACAGCGAAACTAAATGGACATTGTCAACGTTACAAACTGCGTGGCGGCTATATCGCTCCACTCTTCTAGTAAAACAAGCTGGTCCTTGTAGGAATATATTAAAGGAACACGGTCGCCAGGTTGTCCTGCAGAACCTACCATGCACACAGCCAATTAAACACTTCAAACGTTCGAAAGTAACCCCGAAAAGGCAGACTCTGGGCCTAACCATCGCGCCAACCAGCGCTCTACACCTCACTCCTGACACAATGTCCGAATGTCAGTAGGCATGCCCCTTTGGTCCGAGCCTGTGACCTCACATAAACTTGAGCAGCCTCTTGGGCGCTTCAGCGACTATCGTGGGACTTTCAGTGGGTGATAGACACCCAGTACATACCTCTCCAGATATACTACAGTCTTCTTGGCACCCTTGTCGTGCTTTTGATGGAGGATGGTCATTGGTCACACACCAGAGCAGCATCAGGATCGCTTCGCGCAGGTCCATTGGACGCGGCAACGAGCTCGGCTTCGATCTACTACACGTAGAAGTTCTCCTCCCTCGTGGCGATGTGCGGATGGGAGTCGGGCTGCTCCCCAGACGCTTGTACGATCGACTCCACGTCCTCGCCGAGAATGGAGCAAATATTGCTCAGCTCCTCTCCTGAGGACAACAGTAATTGAAACATAGGTTTTACAAATGACTTGATAGCAGTTACAGGCACAGGACCGATTCCTCACTTTGAATAAATCCGCGCCCCTTACATGCACCGACATCGCCCTTGCAGGCAGTACCGACGATAGCCGCACAGGCACGTGACGAGCTGGCAATTAACAATGCTACATATCAACACGGTCACAAGAGGCGACGCGGTAACCCAGCGCCCACTGCATTGGGCGCCAGTGTATCCACTCAGTCACTAAGCAATCATCGACAAAATACGTCTTTTATCGGCCAGACACTGATCTGTTCATTAATATGAAGTGTCCATCCAAATCCACGCTATCCGCCACACAGCAGCTATCGACGGTAGATACCACTCCAGCGGTAGCTGGCTGCGACTCACTGACACCGGCTAGAGACAGCTGTCCGCTGAAATCAACCAGGCATGTAACCCGTCCCCTCCTTAGATCATCTGGCAGAGATGATCAAGAGGTGGTAAAGCTGCGTCATGTCGTCCGGCTGGATGTCGCTCACCAGAACCTTCTGACAGGTGCTTCAGCTGACAGAGTCGAGCGCCTTCTTCACCACGAGCCCCGCGATGTATGTAGGCGACGATGAGCGGCGTTGCCAGCTGCCACCTGGACGCAGATATTTGAAATCCCTAAAACAGCACGGTTTTGTTGAGGCGCTGTCGCCGGCTGTCTCGCAGCCGTGTGATGTAGAGCCTGGCCTGGTGTTGGAGTCGCACCTTGTGGTAGAGGCTCACCAGCAGGCGGATAAGGTCCGTGTGATGTAGAGCCTGGCCTGGTGGTGGAGTCACACCTTGTGGTAGAGGCTCACCAGGAGGCGGATAAGGTCCGTGTGATGTAGAGCCTGGCCTGGTGGTGGAGTCGCACCTTGTGGTAGAGGCTCACCAGGAGGCGGATAAGGTCCGTGTGATGTAGAGCCTGGCCTGGTGGTGGAGTCACACCTTGTGGTAGAGGCTCACCAGGAGGCGGATTAGGTCCGTGTGATGTAGAGCCTGGCCTGGTGGTGGAGTCGCACCTTGTGGTAGAGGCTCACCAGGAGGCGGATAAGGTCCGTGTAATGTAGAGCCTGGCCTGGTGGTGGAGTCGCACCTTGTGGCAGAGGCTCACCAGGAGGCGGATAAGGTCCGTGTGATGTAGAAGAGCCTGGCCTGGTGGTGGAGTCGCACCTTGTGGTAGAGGCTCACCAGGAGGCGGATAAGGTCCGTGTGATGTAGAGCCTGGCCTGGTGGTGGAGTCGCACCTTGTGGTAGAGGCTCACCAGGAGGCGGATAAGGTCCGTGTGATGTAGAGCCTGGCCTGGTGGTGGAGTCGCACCTTGTGGTAGAGGCTCACCAGGAGGCGGATAAGGTCCGTGTGATGTAGAGCCTGGCCTGGTGGTGGAGTCGCACCTTGTGGTAGAGGCTCATCAGGAGGCGGATAAGGTCCGTGTGATGTAGAGCCTGGCCTGGTGGTGGAGTCGCACCTTGTGGTAGAGGCTCACCAGGAGGCGGATAAGGTCCGTGTGATGGAGTCGCACCTTGTGGTAGAGGCTCACCAGGAGGCGGATAAGGTCGGTGTGATGACTGTCTAGATCAAACTGGGAGGCGTGTGCCGTCCCAGGAGGAGCACATCCTCGCCACCGATGCGCTTCCTCGAATTAGCGAAAAATAATTCATGGCAGCCGGAACGTGTTTATTCAGCATATCGGCAGGTAACGCAAGGACGGCACTTCATAATGCCGCACGTTTTATACCACCCATGGTGAAATATACAGTAGACCAATGCTTTGGATGTAAGCAATGGTATGTTTGAGCATCGTTAGTAATATTATTGTGATGAAAAATGACCTTATGCTCATGATATAATATGATTTAGTTGAATTGAAATAAGACCAAAAAATCATTTATATATTTCGACTTCTCGAGAGCGCCCCGCACGACGGCGAACGGCTTCAAACTTCCTCTGGGTGCAGTGGCAGAGCTCCCCGCACGACGGCGAACGGCTTCAAACTTCCTCTGGGTGCAGTGCCAGAGCTCATGTGCGCTCCAGCGCCGCGCTGAGTGCCGGAGCTCTTCTGCCATTTCCTCCACCGTAAGGCCCCACACACTCTATTGGATTTAGATCGGGGCTTTTTGGTGGATGCGGCAGGGTCTCGATCTGAAAATGCAAACAATGTGGCATCCTCCTCGGTCAGTCCCAGTTCTGTTGGGAACGCTATCTGGAACGCCTTCAGCATGTTGCTGGCGCTGTCAGTGACCATTATCAGGATCTTGCCTTCCAGGCCGAACCCGGCCACAACACTTGCGCCCCTTCACCCTACAGGAGCGTCTTAGTTACTGGGCCCACTTTTTTCGGGCCTGGATCCGGTTATATACGCAGTTATTCGCATCCATCCACGACTTCTCCGAGAGTGCGCTCTCACATTCGATGGCGTTGACGCCTTTCCGGGTACTTGATGCCTTTCTATAAAGGATTTGAATCTCGAGTTTATAGCCCTGTTTTCTTCTGCCGTCCATGTCTTCCTCTTCACAGGTGTCCGTAGCTGCTTGGATATCCATGCTCGAGTCGTGACTGGCGGTTCTGAATCACGAGACTGTGTCGGACTCCGGACTGCGGACTGCGGACTGGACTGTACTGCGGACTGTGAACTCTCTGGCTCTGTCCGACTCTGGATATCGTCGTCCACCTCAATCGTCAGTTTTGTCCTGATTCTAGTCTGCAAGGTCATCGGGCTCGATCGGTATGTCCTCCAGTCGAATCTCCGCCAGGCTTTTCCCCCTCCATGCTACTATCCCCCGCTCAGACGCCATCAGCAGCTTGCTCACTAGAGCCAACTGAGAAGTAGCTTCCGGCATTCTGTAGACCTCGCGGTGGACACGAATGTCATTGCCAAGAAACGTGGCCAGGAGGTCCAGTTCATTGTTCTTCAGGTTTAGGACCTGCGAGAGGGTGGCGATATGTTTGCGGAGTTTGGTGGATGTCAGAAGTGACGGTTTGTCAATTCCGCTACTAACTGCAACTTTGCGGAGGCCGTCAGATCCCCGCAGCGGCCTGTCATCCGTCGACGACATACTGTTAGCGAAGACATATCGCGATGCGCCGACCCCGGCCGCACCTCGACATTTCAGCAGCAGATCTATGCTGGCACGCATATCGTGAGCGAGCGCCGAGCAGTATAGGCACACCCCTCCCCTTTTTCCCCGCACCACGACTCTCGTCAGATTGCCGGCCAGATGCTTCTCGAATTCTGTCAGGGCGCAAGTCACTTCAGGGTTGCCGTAGGTGTTTGAGATGGCCTCCTGGTAGGCGTCCACGGTCATGGACGACGCCTCCCCCTGTCTCCTCCGATTAAACATAATGAGCCTCGCCAGCACCAGCTCGGCCAGATTCTTATACGCCTGGGCAGTGGCGACCTCTCTGATTTCTTCCGTCCTCTTGGCCGTTTCTACCTGTTTTTTTTTTCCGCGGCGCTTTAGCTCATGTTTCAGAACACCGTTTCCCAACTCTGAGACGAGACTTTTCAGCTTGCTTTCAACGCTTTTTGGCGATCGGCAGTCAAAGACAGGCCAAAGACTGGTCAAAGACGGCAGTCAAAGTCAAAGACTGCATATGCACCATATGCAGATATGGCGCGCCATTATCTGCATGACCTTTGCCATCGATATTGCGGCGCCACTCTCGCTCAAACGTCGAGCCTCTTTTTAGAGCACGGACAACTGCGCCTCCGAGAAGGCTAGTTCTCTCGTGCGTTCCAGCGCCGCGCTGAGTGCCGGAGGTCTTCTGCTAGGAAGGGTGCACGGGCCTCCCAAGGGAGAAGTTTGAGCTTCTTGTCCGCTACTTGGGAAACGTGCCATTGACATATGCGTATAAATGGACGTGGGAGTGCTGGCCCTGCCTGACCAGTTGTTGTTGACGTTGTACAAGCTGCGCCATAACCCGAAGCATCTCGACTTGGCAGTGCGTTTTGGGGTGTCGGAGACCTGTGTAGCCAACGTGTTTCGGACGTGTGTTCGCGCCCTGCACCAAATCCTCAAGGCACTCCATGGAGTTACCATGCCCTCAGTAGCGAAAAATATGACTTCGCTTCCCGCCTGTTTTGCTGGGTTTGAGGGAACCAGGGTCGTCATCGACTGCACTGAAATCGAGTGCGGTGTGCCGCGACGGGACATGGCACAACAAAGTCAGTCGTACAGTCATTATAAGCAGCGCAACACGTATAAAGCGTTAGTAGGGGTGGCTCCTACCGGCGCGGCGCTGTGGTTTTCGTGAGTGATTTGTTCCTGGGGTCGGCATCCGACAAGGACATAACCCTGCGCAGCGGGATCTTGGACAGGCTGTCTCCAGGTGACTTTATAGTGGCAGACAAGGGCTTTACGATCCGTGACATTCTCCCTCCGGGTGTGCACCTGAACGTACCCCCAGGCTGGTGCACCAGCAGTTTACCCCCAGCGAAAACCGCCTCACCACTGATATCGCTCGAGCGCGCATCCATGTAGAGCGGGTGATTGAGAGGATTAAAGGCTAGGAAATCCTCAAACATGTCCCTCACTACCTGAAGACGTCCATCACCACCATATTCCAGGTGTGTAGCTGGTTAGTTAACCTGTAAAAGCCAGTGATTCAGAAAGTGGCGGCGTCTCTGTAGTGCTTGGCTCTGCAGTGCCTGGCAAAGGTCCTTTGTGTCGGGACAATTGTGCTGAGTAGCAGATGTTGCTTGTTTGTATTCTGTTCAGTCGTGCATTGCACATCGCAGAGAACCACGAGGACGACTGTTTAAAATGAAAGTTGCTCTATTTGGTCTTTGTGTGAAGAGGTACATAAATTCATCAGTCGTGGGCACAAAATACAAGTGGCCATTCCATGTGTTGTCTCTATTTCGTTTTCGTACTTAGCGGGGGTAAGAACACAAGCACAAGCTAGATTCCATCACAAGCTGCAAGATAACAACAAATGCCCGCGCATTCGATGATTGCGCAGTGCGCACGTGCAACAAACTCAATGTTTGGCCTTTCACGCAAGTTAACAGACCGGAAAGCGAACCAACCATGTTCAACATGTGAATCATGAATCGTGAATCAGAGGAGGCGATCGCTTTTTGGTGGATGAGGTACCGTAACATACCATAAACAATGTGATACCATGTTTTTTATATGTATTGCTCCACAGCCATATGTCACTCACATCGCAACCAGAATCCCTGAGCACCAGTCGAGGCAGCTAACAATGTGGAAGCTACGAGAAAGGAAAGGCGCCTCACAGCACCTTCTGCGTCCTACTCCTCGCTAGGTTCACCCTCACGTAAAACACATAACAGCAGGGGACTGTTCGCACTGGTCACGGCCCTATCAGGGCGCCTATGCTCATCAAAGAATGCAATGAGCGTGTCGAGGTTTTGCGCCCAAGCCGGATCTTTACGAACGGTGACCACAACCATTTCGCCCGGCGCCCACACTACCAGATAGCACACATCCCGACCAGTCAGGCATAGATTCCCCTGCACCTGGTGGTAGTATGTGGAGCCAGGGTCGCACGTAGCATCCAGGTAGTATTCTTGGTTTTCATCCACTGCCTCAGTACTGCGTTTTATGTAGAAACTCCCCTCATCGATCTTTTAGAAGAGGCCACCCCGTGCAGAAAAGGGACATTTTTTTCGAACTACTCCGCCACCCATTATTAGGTGACCAGGAGTGCCCCACTTCGATTTCACTTCGATGATCTCGGAAGCACCGATCATACCATCTGGTGATGCTCCGAGCACCCCCGATTCATGTAGCCATATTCCCGACTGGTCTACTTTCACATCAAAGTGTTTCTCAAATAGTTCAATCGTGTCTTTCTCGTGGGTCACGCCCCACTGAATAGCAGCAACCCTCCCTAGGAAATTCCCCGCGGTCAGCGTTTTAAGCAGGGACGCCGAAGGCTTTCGTCCTCTCACTACTAACACTGCTCCGATGTTGCTCGCCGTGAGACGCCCTTTTCGGGCGCGACTCCAGTTGGGGTTGGTGCGCTGGCCCTTCGTTGCCCGCTCTATGAGGGCGATTTCTTCAGCACCAAGGCTGTTGTAGCCAACCGTAGTCTGAAAATGCAAGGCGAGTCCAACTTTAATATAAACAAATTGACCATAACGGTAAGTTGAGTAGTCAAAACCCTGAATCGTTTCAATTTATCTTCAAGTTTGGGATTAACTGTTAATCTGCAAAGAACTCGTTACAGTAACAAGCCTAGTGTCACTGACAGAACTAGGGTTTTTTTCATAAGCGCAGTCAGCGTAAGTCAGATTCACAATAACAATTAGCATATGCCTGCTGCAGTCAGGCATAGGATCTCTCATACGGGTGAGTCAAAAACTAAGGCGTATGTACATTCCGATACAAATGTGAATAACTGAAAGGCTTATTTCAAATATCTTTTTTCTTTTTTAAGCTTTTTTCTCTCCCTAGGCTGTGTGGTACGGCACAAAACACCTCACACAGAGAGGTACCCGGTACTTAGTGCACCACTTACTCGGCTTCTGGGAGCAAGTCTCGAGACGACAGCACAGCCTCTTCCCCATGGAACCCATCAAGTGGCCGATGCCGTCGTACCTCGTGCTCTGAGGGACGAGGGCTGGCGAGGTCGGCAGACAGGCCGAGCTCCGACTGCTGGATCGCAGGTAGGAGATGGCGATCTCCCGTCTGAACTCCAGCTGCGATAGCTGGGCCTTGCCGTTGGGCGTGCAGACTTTGTGGAGCATCAATGCATTCACAACTGTCATGCCGAACATTCGGGTCAGGAGGCACCAGTACTTCTTCCCGCGGATGGCGATGTTGTATTTAGACAGATTCCAGTCGTGGAGATCGACACCGCCCATGCCGTCATTGTACGTGCTGAAGAGGCGTGAGACATCGGCCTTACCACCGGTACTTCTGTTGAACCGCTGTGTCATACGGACGGGGTGAACAAAGCCATAGTTTGTGAGCTTGTTCTCATCTTGTTGTCGAACCACCGGACCGCGAGAACTTCAGTTTTCTAATCAAAACGGGCGTCGTACGCGCCGCGTCCTTCCTTGGCTAGCTCCTTCTGCGTCTTCAGAGGACACTTCTCCATCCGATTCTCCCGAACAGTCCCAGTGGCTCGCATCCCTCTAGCTCGCAGCTCAGAGAGGAGAGAGCGAGACGTAAAGAAGTTGTCAAAGAACAGGCTATGGGTTTGGGGTTCTCGACTGCGCCGATCGTGTCCAGAACAACCCGTGATCCAAGGGACTTGCCTTGGAGCTCGGGCCTCACTTTCTTGCCACAATATAAGTGAAACATGTGACAAAATCCGTCCGCTCCACACAGAGCCCATAACTTGTATCCGAAGCGGACGGGCTTTCCGCGCTTGAACTGCTTCAGGCCATGGTGGCCGTAGTAGTTGCACAATCATCTCGTCAACAGCAAGGTTTTTGTTGATAGATGCCGAACTTCCTGAAGCTGTCGTTTAGCATATTGATGAGTGGACGAACTTTGAAGCCGCGGTCCGTGTCTCCTGGTCTTCGGCCGTTGTTGTTTTGAAGGTGAAGATACCGTTTTATTTACATATAAGTTCCCCTTGTCATCGCCTTACGGACCAGCTTGTTAGCGTGCACGTAAGCGGTTTCTGACCAGTAGGTACATCCTTTTACTTGGCAGTGTCACATAGCCATAAAAGATCAGGATGCCGTTGAAAACGCGCAGCTTACTAGCGTCCAGAGAGAATAGCGAGTCGTTCTTTATTTCGAGCGCGTACCGGAGGGTTTCTCGCTGAACATGCTCCATTATTTCCTCACTAAACAGCTCCTCGAACAGCCGAACAGGAGAGCGGCCACTGAGGTGCTCAACAATGCGAGAACGTGACTCAGCAGCACGGTCTGGGCTGTCAGCCCAAGCAGAATAAGTCGGCTCCGTTGCCCTCCACACCGGAGCTGCCTTTCTGAGGTGCCATTTTCGTCCCGAAAATTCGATAATAAAGATGAAATAAATGAAAACATATAAACTTATCCGCGATATGACACCATAACACAGGCACCGGTACAACACGTTGACAGGAACTTGTCTTTCACGCTGCCAGGGACGCAGCTTATGCGTTCAAATGACAGGCAGGCGCTGCTTCAAGGGTTGTCCGCTCCAGTCAAGGCCAGCCACGACCTGAGGAGCGTGATTGGAGCCGAGACACTGCGTCGTACGACAGTCACTTTTGTTTCCCAGCAGCTACGCTGACACTTTCTGGCTGACTTTATGGTAGCCATACTCACTGAGATGCAGTCCGTTTCTGTTAAACTCTTTGGCACTGTTCACGACATGCCGTTTCTCAACAGGGTGGGTGAGCCGGCGCCCCAGCTCCACCAGGGAGATGTCGGGCCGAGCCATCTCCCTCAGCCAGTGGCTGATAGGCCGCTCCAGGTGATCGGCTGCCGTCTTCTCCCACGGTCCGCCCGCGTCGTGAACAGGCCTGGGTAGCGGACCCAGCAGCACCACCCGATCCGCCGCGTCCGCGGAGGTAGCGGTGCACCGTTCCACCGTCCGGTGAAGCAGAATCAGAATCAGAATCAGAATGCATTTCATGACAAATCCACATGCATACATGGTTTTTCATTGCCATACGTCAACTAAATAGATAGAAATGACATGTTGAAGGGGGAAGGGAACGTGTGTCAATACAGTAGCCTCTAACATCAGCTTAGCAAGCCAGCAGCGAAAGCCCGCGCCTACACACCGCCGTGCTGCACCCGCAGCAGGTGGCGCCTCAGCCGAGACCTGAACCCACGCGCGCTCGTGTCGAATGGTAGTCGGTCATACTCTTGCACGCCACTGTAGCATAAACGGCATAAACGCCTCCCAGTGGCCATCGGAAGGCAGGCCAGCAGCCCCTCGGCGTCTGGAGTAGACGTCGTTGCCCGAGAGCCATAACACGGCCACCTCCAGACGGAGACCCTGCAGCGAGGCGGCCTCCTTCCATTGGCGAAGATGCTCGTCAACCGGAAGCCTGCTCCACGTCATGCCCCCGACGGTCAGCCTATCAGGGTTCTGCACCCGAAACGGGGCGTCGCTGGCAATGGAATCGCCGCTCAGCAGGTGCAGCGCTCCGCTGCTCCCCGCAGTCTGGCCGCCGAGTTACTCCTGGAGGTCACTGTCGCAGAGCTGAAGCTCGGCAGCACACTCCGCAGGCTGCGCCATCACCTCATGGAGCAGCTCCATAGCGTTCACCCTGCAATGCAAGAAATAATACGGGGCAGAGTCATGTGCCTTGGGCAGACAAACACTACACTAATGAGTAAAACAAACCAGACGAAACAACGCGCCAGCATTTACATTTGCGACAGCCCCGTTCACATCAGGACATGGTCGCCCACCACTGCTTACTCCTTGGTAAAACAGCATCCGGGACGCCGCAGAGGACAGAGGAAGTACGGACATTGAGGAGTTGGATCCTCTGTGGGACCCCTGGTGCCGCCACTCGCGCCGTCCCTCGCCGGTGCTAGCGATCGAGACGGGGTCTCTGCGGAGTCGACCTCCCAGCGCTCCGAAGGCGTCTTGGTCGTCCCGCGCTGCGGCTTCCTCTGTGGGGTGACTATAGCTGATGGTTTCTTATGAGTCGGTTTGCCGCTCCCTGTCCCATCACGATCTGTAAAAAAACGCGAGTTTCAAATATCCATATGCAGGTAGTGCAAAATAAACGTTTTTTTTTCGAATGTCGATGGCCGACGTAAGCATTGTCCGAAAAAAATACCGTGGTCTAGACCGGGTGCCTTGAGCATACTTTCAGACCATTCATGTTTTAACCTAGCAGTTTACGCTACCATTGAGAAAAAAAACGAACACTGAGTTTAAACATGTCGTAGTCAATGCTGGGTTGCAATGCAATGGGCAATGAACACGGACCTCGGTTACCCGGTGGTCGGTACACAATACACATAGACCACTACAGTTACACATCCAGCAATATCACCGCTGGTACGAGACGAGCATCTATTGGCTTATCTCACCTCCACCAGTTCTTCTAGAACCTTCCTTCCGGCCTGGTTTACCACCTCGGAGGCGATGGAGGGGATGGAGCCGATCCCAGCTCCTCCGGCGTGGCCTTCTTCAAGGCCAGGTAGCTGGTGGCGGTCCGCAGCTGCGAATTCCAGCGGGTGACGGTGGCGGTGTGCAGCTGCGAGTTCCAGCGGGTGACGGTGACGGTGCGCAGTTGGGAGTTCCAGCGGGTGACGGTGGCGGTGTGCAGCTGCGAGTTCCAGCGGGTGACGGTGGCGGTGTGCAGCTGCGAGTTCCAGCGGGTGACGGTGGCGGTGTGCAGCACGTCTCCTCGCTTTTCCATGATCTGGAATATACAAACAATCCAAACTTTGTAAATATTTAAATGTCGACAAATAGCCACATGTATTGCGGGAGCTGAACACACTCAGACTCGATGCTTTACTGTATTATCGGCAGAGGCCCAAACAAGAACCACAGAGCCAACCACTCGTAACCACGGTCTCCCTGCCTCTCTCGGGCCGCCGCCGACCGCCCAGCCAGCGCCAGCCCTCGACCCCGCCCGAGGGCCACGCGGCAGGGGCGGCGCCGGGCGCGGCCAGCCGGGGAGGCGCCACGGGCGGCGCCAGGCATGCCACAACGGGCGGTCACAGCCGCCCGTAACACCCCTCCCCCTCACGGAAACAATCATACATTGAACAATGCGACACTTACGACACGCTATTTACATTACAACTATATACACAATCACAGCCTTCACCACCTCCACCACACTCATAGTCCCGCCTGGAACCTTTCAGGTGGTCGCGACACTCGGCCTGATCTGGTCACGTATGACATTGGCGGCAACATTCCCCTCTGAGCGACGCCCACATCACCAGATGGGCCAGCTCTCCCGAGTAAGTGCATTAGCGGCACCTCGAGCAGAACGCCATGCTCGTTACCACAGTCGCTCACGGGATCCACCCCCACGGCCTCACCACGTCCATTTGGACCACTCGGATCCTGAACTGGCCGCAAGTCGGTCCGACGAGGGATGAACTCCTTGAGGTCGTTGTGGTGCACGACGCGTGTCTTGCCGCGGACGTCCTGTATCCGGTAGGTAACTTCCTCCCCCGGTGTGCCTCTTCTCTCGACGATGGTCACCGGTCCTTTAAACGGCAGACCCAGCTTCGGTTTTCCTCCCACAGCGGCAGTGTGGTCTCGTACCCACACCTTCAAGCCCGTTGGGTACGCGGTAAAATTGAGTTTGCTGTCATGGCGAACCGCCATTCGAGCAGCTGATTGGGAGGAGGCTCTCCTCACCTGTGCGAAGACCCGCTTCATGTTCTTCAGCCGTTTGTTCAGGAAGGTTTCAGCTGGTATTGCGACTTCATCGGTTCCGTACATTACATCCAAAGGCAACCGAGGCTCAAAGCCATGGATCATGTAGAAAGGTGTGTGACCGGTGGTTTCGTGGAGGGAAGAATTGTAGGCCATGGCGTATGATCTGGTACTTTCGTCCCAGTCAAGGCCCTGGCTGTCGATGTATTTCGACACCATGTCTTTCAGGGTCCTCATGAAGCGCTCCACCATCCCGTCGCTCTCAGGATGATAAGGCGTTGTTCTAGTCTTGTGGATGCCGAGCCTCTGATACAGCTCACGCATCATCAGAGATTCGAATTGAGCGCCCTGATCTGTGTGAAGCCTCTCGGGAACACCAAGCTCCTGAACCCAGTGAAGGAGTGCCTCCATCACCGTTTCTGTCTTCTGATTCGGCATCGGGAAGATTCGTACGAACTTTGAGAAGTAATCCATGATCACGAGCACATATCGGTTGCCTCTTCTCGACACAGGCATCTCCGTGATGTCCATGGCTATTCTCTGGAAGGGTCGTGAGGTAACCTCGGTAACCATCGGTGCTCGTCTTTTGGGTGCCGGTCTGTACCGCCGCTGACACGGCGTGCACGAGGCACAGAAGCTCCGGATGTCCTCATTCATCCCCGGCCAGACGAATCGAGCCTTCACCCGGGCGATGGTCCGTCTGCGACCCATGTGCCCGCTCGATGGATCATCATGCGCCAGTCGGATGATCTCGGCCCGTTCAGTTTGAGGCACCGCCGCCTGGAACTGTCGACCCGAGGCAATGCCGATTACTCCATTCATGACGCGCACCTTGCTCCAGTGTTTTCGCAGCACTCCCCACCCAGCGAACGCTGCAGGCCTTGGCTTCTCCTTCCTCTCGTGTGCTCTTCGGAGAGCCGACAGCGTCGCGTCACTGGCTTGCGCCTGGGCGATTGGAGGGAGGGTCCGTTCTTGGACTGATTGTGACACAGCGACTGATACAGCAGCCGGTTCCTGCGTAAGCCTTGAGAATACAGCAGTTGGAGCTACAAGAGTCACAACCGACTCAGGCGAACCGCCTTCCGTCGGCGCGGGCGAGCCGCCCGCTACTGACCCCACCGTCTCCGTTCTATCTCCTCTCTCTGAGACAGAGCGACCGGGACACCACCCCTGGCCTTGGGCTTGACCAGATCGGACCGCAGACGCCATATCTGGTGGTCTGCGAGACAGCGCATCAGCGTTCCCGTGGGCCAGACCGCTGCGGATCCGAACATTGAAGTCGAAAGAACTCAGCTCGATCGCCCATCGACCACGACGTCCTGTGCCGTCTCGCTCTGCTGCGATCGATGTCGGTATGTTTGCCAGCGGCTTGTGGTCGGTCACCACTTCAAATCTGGCACCAACAGTGTACTGACGGAAATGTCTGATGCCATGAACGATCGCCCAGAGTTCCTTATCGTAAGTCGGCCATCTCGTCTGCTGCTTTGTGAGTGCCTTACTCTCATAGGCGATCACCTTTTCCTCATCTCCAATGCGTTCAGCCAGCACCACACCCACAGCAGAGTTGCATGCGTCTGTATACAGGACGAACGTCCCTTCACCTGTTGGCAAAGCCAGTACGGGAGGCGAGGACAGAGTGGACTTCAACAGCTCGAATGCAATGCGCATCGGTTCGGACCACCTGATTCGTCCCTCCTCTACTGCGGCGTCCCTAAGTGGCTTTGTAATCGCGGCATACCCCTGAATAAACCGCGCGTAGTACCCGCACAGGCCTAAGAAGCTTTTCATCTCCTCCTCAGATGACGGCTGCGGCCAGGCCAGGACCTTGTCCACGTTATGCGGATCTGGACGTATCCCTTCCTCGGAGACGAGATGTCCAAGGAAAGTCACCTCCTTGCGTGCGAATCGACATTTCTGTGCCTTTAGCTTCAGCCCGGCTTGCTGAATCCTCAGGAGTACCTCCTGCAGGGTAGCCAGATGTTCTTCCTCGGTCCTGTTGAACAAGATGACGTCATCCAAGTACACCAAACAGCTTTTGGTGTCAAGGCCTGCGAGAATCAGTTCCATCATCTTCTGGAAAGTGCCGCTGGCGTTCTTGAGACCCATTGCCATGACTCTGAACTGATGGAGGCCTTTTCCAGTCGAAAATGCCGTCTTCTCTCGATCTTCAGCCGCCAGTTCAACCTGCCAATACCCTGTGGCCATGTCCAGCGTGGTAAACCACCTCGCCCTTGACAGGGTATCGAGCGAGTCGTCGATTCGTGGGAGCGGCATGGCGAAACCCTTCGTCACTGCGTTCACAGCCCTCAGGTCGACGCAGAAGCGGAAGGATCCATCTTTCTTGCGCACCAACACGACCGGCGAACACCATGGACTTTCGCTTTCCTCAATGACACCATCCTGTAACATCTTTTCTTTTTGTTTCTCTACCTGGTCTCGGACTTTCATGGGTATCCGTCGTGGACGTTGTTTGACTGGGACTGCATCCCCGTGTCAATCCTGTGTTTTGTCACACCTGTACGACCAATGTCTCCCGGTCTTTTACTGAAGACGTCACTGTAGGTCTCAAATAAACCCCGTAGTTTGTTACGACCTCTCTCACTCAAGTCTGTCAGTTCTGGTGACAGGGCTTGCTGCACCTCCGGTTCCACCTCTCCAGGATCATGAGATGGATTACCTCCATCTCCACAGCTCGCCACATTGCAATCGGCACAGTCTGCCCCGGGACACAAAACACACAGGGCGTCTTCACCGCCCCCAAACGCAAGGAACGTCCCGACATCAGAGCCCTTCAAGAGACGGACGCCCTCCGCTCCGACATTCGTCAACCGGATAGGTATGGTGCCATTGGAGGCGATCACCACCACAGCCCGTGGAATCAATAGATCCTCACGCTCCGCCGTGCGGCTTGGCTCCATCATCCCACTTACCGAGCCTGCTGACGTCACAAA
Organism: Amphibalanus amphitrite; assembly: GCF_019059575.1. Taxonomy (NCBI): domain Eukaryota; kingdom Metazoa; phylum Arthropoda; class Thecostraca; order Balanomorpha; family Balanidae; genus Amphibalanus; species Amphibalanus amphitrite. The sequence continues at coordinate 151,561 of NW_024882507.1, read as the reverse complement.
AGGTCCCTGGCCATCAAGTCGCTGCACCACTGCTGCTACCGTTGTTACCGAACGACCTGGTAGTGTTACTGCATCGCCAAGAATGACTCTAGCCCGCGGGGGACGGATCTCAGGGTATGTTGGAAGTGGAATCGTCATCCCTTTCATACGGATCACCCCCTTCTCATCGTCAATGATAGTTCTGTTTTGGCAACAGAAGTCACGTCCAAGGATCACGTCATAGACCAGCCCCGACACCACAGCCAGTCGTGGACACACAATCGACTCCTCCTCCACCTGGATAGGGACATCACGGAGCACCTCAACGATGTTCAGGGGGCTACCACCAGCTCCCTTCGCGGACCGCGTCGGGGTGGTGGCCTGACAAGCCAGTTCCGTTTTCAACCGCTGCTGGAGCCCATCCCTGACCATGGAAAAGTCGGCACCCGAATCGACCAGCGCCCATACTTCGAGGCTGCCCAAGTGGACTCGAATGGCTGTTGCAGTTAATCGGGACTGGATACACGCAGCCGGCTCTTGTCCCACAGGGCCAGCTGCCCCTAGTTTTCCGCCGGCTTATCAGATGGAAGGGCTTCCCTCGACATCAGCCCCCGACGTCCACCCATTGCTGGAGGCCCCTGCTGCAGACGAGAATGGCATGCCGCCATCCAGTGCCCAGCCTCGCCACAGAATAAACAAAACGGTTGGAGCGGGGTGGCAGCTTGTACAGCCGACTGACAGTTACTCCGAATGTGACCCTCCTGCCCGCACGAAAAACATTTCACCCTGGTGGCTCTCGGTCCAGTTCTCGGCTGACCACGGCGTACCACCGGGCAGTCACGCCGAAAATGGCCGGGGGCACCACACCCGTAACATTTGACAGCCTCAGGCAGGTGGTCCGTCTTGGCAACGGCGAACGCCTCCAACGAAGACCGCAGCTGGCCGATCTCCTGCTGCAGCTGAGCTATCCTTGCATCCTGCTGCGACCCACCTCCTACCTCTGCATGAACAGCTGACGCTACAGCACCCAGGGGAAGGGGCCCAGTACCTGTATGCGTCGATGGGTTAGCAGCGCGTACCGCCTGGACGACCTCCTGGCGTTTATGCAGCTCTCGGATCACCGCTACAGCCGCAGACAGTGACTCAGGATTACGGTGGCACAGTTTCGTCTGGAGCCACTCATCCCGAAGTCCACATATGAACCGACTCGTCAGGGTTTTCATCACGAACGCCCTCTCTGCATACGTTTCCTCAGGACCTTTTCCCTCCTCTGACGGACCGGTAGAATGAGGGAACGCAGCCCGCCCCAGTCTCTTAATACGGTCAGCGAAGCTCTCAGCTGATTCCCCCGGCGACTGGGAGGCGCGCCCCAGCTCGGCCTGCGCCTGTAAGGGCTCGATTAACCGACCAAACCGGACCCCAAGTCCTGACTTTATCTCAGAGTACGAACTGTCACCCTGATACAGCGAATGCGCATAATCGAGTGCGACGCCATCCAGCAGAGGCAACAGCCGCTTAACTCGCTCAACGTCTCCGAGTCCCACCGTTAACGACTCGAAACGAGATATCCACCGCTCCCAATCATCTGTCTCTATACCCGCAAAACGAGGGGTTCGCGATACCAAAATAGTGTCGTTGAAATCCATGGCCAGCGGAAACAATTCACCAAATTATTCAAAACTGCACCCAGGCGGACCGCCTTATTCCTAACGTTCCCCTCAGAACAGAAAATATCGGCGTTCTATTTTCGAGCAAACCGCCCGCTTTTTGTCGAGCACAGACTAGTTACGACAATCAACATTCATGAACTAAATTTCAATAAATATCATCAAATGAAATTAATGAACTCACCCTTTGTCGTCTTCTGCAGTCCTACCGACCGCGCCAAATATTGCGGGAGCTGAACACACTCAGACTCGATGCTTTACTGTATTATCGGCAGAGGCCCAAACAAGAACCACAGAGCCAACCACTCGTAACCACGGTCTCCCTGCCTCTCTCGGGCCGCCGCCGACCGCCCAGCCAGCGCCAGCCCTCGACCCCGCCCGAGGGCCACGCGGCAGGGGCGGCGCCGGGCGCGGCCAGCCGGGGAGGCGCCACGGGCGGCGCCAGGCATGCCACAACGGGCGGTCACAGCCGCCCGTAACACATGGACAGACATTCCTAGCAGGGGCAAACAACGCTTTGATTAGTCATTCAAAATAACGTGACTAGCGTTGAGACGGATAAATTAGATCTAGTTGAGTCATTGCCCATTCAATCATTGTCAAGTCACAAGCGTTTATGTCTATCAGCTGTGAGCTGACAAACATATGATTCAGTAGGTTAATTTATATCTTATTTATAAATTATAATTTGCCCCATAATGGGCATTGACCTTTATGAAACCATCAGCATGACAACTTTTCCAGGCTCAGAATAAATGTTGCAATCCTAATACGACCACAAAATAATATTTAAATGCTAGCTATGTCGAATCATGTGGGCAATGTAGTTTACTCTCGTGAAAAAAAAAAAACACCCACCTCCGCTGCCACGGTGGACCTTTTCACGGATGCCACCAACGAGTTCACCTTGGTCACTTGGCGTGATACGGAGGCCGTGTGGCGTGCGGGGCCCGTCCTGGATGCCACCAACGAGTTCACTTTGGCCACGTGGCGTGATACGGAGTCCGGCAGGCTGCGGAGCAGCCCATCCTGGACGGCCAGCTGGATGGTGTGGCAGGCGCAGGCCGTGCGGCGTGCGGCGACCGGTCTGGACGGCCAGCTGGATGGTATCGCAGGCGCAGGCCGTGTGGCGTGCGGCGACCGGTCTGGCGCTGACATCCTCCTCGAGGACGCTCGCCACGGCGACTGTCTGTAACTCGTCGTCTGGATCCATCCGAACAAGTGAACAGCTTAACAGTAAATCAAAACACTCATTTATACTCATCAAACAGCTGTGACGTTCAATGAGCGACGAGAAAAATAGTGTTGCTTTGTCAACACAAAGAACACTTATTCAGAGGCTAGGGTATATTGCATTAGGTTCAGAGGCTGTGTTTTGGATAACCGCTGGATATTGAATGTAGATTGTCAGATACCCAGTGACGACCCAGTAGCCACTAGCGCCCAGTACCCAGAATACCCTTTTTGAATCCTGCCGCTTGCAAAGGCAAACATGATAACGTCGGGTCAGCGGTCATTACCACAGGCCAGAGGTCACCTTAACGTACTCTGGTTTGCCTTTTTGCGGCATCGTTGGTCAGAAATAACGATTAACATGACAATATTTCAGGGGGAAAAAACAGACAATTTGGTGCATGTATGGTGTGGATGGCTCCTTTGCTCAGCAATCTAATCGACTTTGGTGCCGCCGACGGCCGAAAGTGCCAGAAAGGAAGTAAATGTGGCAACTGGTAATGGTATGATTGGCATTAAGCGTCGGTCACTCATGCATGTCATATTTCAAATAGCCTGAGAAAATACAGAACCAAAACCAATTCACACATAAATGGTGATGGTATCGTGCTACCAACCGAGTCGCTCTTCTCGTCCTGTCTGCAGAGGTGTAGAAGGAGCAGGAGGGCAGGAGTCGCACACTCGGGACGCGGCTGCGCTGCCTCCGTTTGGAACGCCTTTTTCATGTTGGCTGCGCTGTCGGTCACCACCACGAGAACTTTGCCACCTAGGCCGAAGTCCTCCAGCAGCTCGGTATGCTCCCAGGAGATGTTGTCCGCTGTGTGGCGTTCTTGGAAGCGTCTATCGAAAAAGCAAAGTGACGGGCATCAGCACTGTAGTGTCGTCTCTCGGATCAGCCGTCAGCTCGTCTAGTTCCGTACTGCCCGATCACAGTCCACAGGCCAGCTCGATCCAACAAGAACTGTATTTGACAAACAGAACAAGCTCCGACAATATCTCGGTCAAGGTCACTGCCGTTAATTTGCTGCCGTGATACATTTAATTTACTGCCGTTCCAAGCTACTACAAGCACATTGCTGTTACAAATGCCTATGCATCCCTCCCTGTCCCCCCCCCCCCTACCAAAATGCTAAAAGCTTCGAGAATAAAGCCATCCACACGCAAGAGCATTCAATCTCTGAACCAACACGCGCCCATTCACAGTAACTGGATAGACTGTACCTAGCGGGTCAAAGATAGAACTCACGGTGGACAGCACACCGCGTCGGGTCCGCGGCCTCATCTCATCCGAAACTGGAAACAAAATGAGTCGTCCTCTACAGACCACATCAAGCCAGGGGTGCTCTCGACGCACAGTGGATCCTTATCAAGGTCCAGCTACTTCACATTTTTACCTCTGTCCTCCACTGGCTCCGGTTTCAGGAACTGAACGCTGCTTCTTGTAAACTCGGTCATGTTAAATGCCCCGGTGGCACACAGCTCCTTCAAATCCCGGGCCAAGCATACTGCACTCTCGACAGAGTCCACGGTACAGAGCGCATCGTCCTCGTAGGTGTTACGGAGCAACACGTTAGAGGCCTCCGGGTAGCGAGACCCATCTTCCTCCGCACAGCGGCTGAGAGCCAAACTGGCCACCCTTCCGCTCGAGACGGCTCCGAACACGGGACCTCATCCGCCACACATGTATCTCACCCAGACTGCTGCCCAGACCCAGCCACCCGAACCCCAAACAGAGGACTCTTCGTAACCCGCACTTCATCGGAAAGAAAACCCGCCAGGTTAGGAAAGTGCACCATGCTCCCCCTTGAAGGGGTCTGTCAGCCTCTCGCATCCGGCGCTCCTGAACACGGGGAGGCAACTTCGAGACAATGAGACGCAGGTTATTGGGTGATCGAACTCTCCCAGAGCTACGTTCGACATAGCATTCATGACCTCTGTCAGGAAAAGAACAAACTGATGCAGGCCTTCCACATCGCCAGCGGCGACCCTTGGCCAGCCCCTCGCCTGCTCGACGTAGGAGTCGACGAGCCTGAGGCCGTCTCCGTATCGTGACTCCAGCAGTCTCCTCGTCTCCGCAAACCCGGCCTCTCCCAGGTGGAAACAACCTCGCACGGGCCGGTTGGGCCTTCCCTTCGTATATTGATCGAGATGAAAAAGAAGCTCATCTGGGTCCTCAGTCTTTGTTTCTATACGGGCCTGGAACGCTCTAGTAAATAAACGATAGTCTCTGATTTCGCCGCTGAACGGGCGGAGCTCTGCGCGGGGGCAGCAGGGACCGCCTGACCTGGGCACTGAGGGCCTCCCCCAGCGGGGGTTTATCCACCGGCTGCTCAACCGGAACCTGCACCTGGGCCAACTCAGGCTCCACTTATTGCCCCGCCTCTACCAATTCGCGTTCCAGTTTAACCCTATTACTGGTGGGCTCTGTGGACTACGTTAACTGGTGGAGGGGGGGGGGGGGGGATTTCTGCCAGGTGCTCTGTGCATCGTCGACGCGCGCCCTTCGCGGGGATGTTCCGACGGCTGGACTCTGCCTCAGCCTGGTCCGCATCCTCACTGTCCTTGCTGACGTCTGACGAGCAGATCGATCTTCATTTGAAGTCGCTTAGGCAGGCCCACTCGCGACCGGCTGCGAATGTGCGGCATGATGAGTGTATGTGCGCCAGCTGCCAGCCGAAGTTGAATGTGTTCAACTGGGAAGGATGTGTGTCCTGACTAAGAGCCAGTAGCGTCTGAGCATTTACACGACACGTGTCCATGATGTACGCCAGTACGTTTACGGTCCATTTGCGGCTTTTGGATTTGGAGGTGAATGACCCCATTCGCTGGTCTACTCGGCACCTCCCTTTGTTAGATCGTACAGTTTGTATACTGCTGGCTTCTTTTTCTCGTCCTTGGTGATACCGATAATGGGCGGGACAGTGTCCACAGCATCAGGACGTTCCGTTTTCCAGTTGACTTCGTGTTCACCACATAGGAGTGAGGCGAGATCTAGCGGAGGCCGTCGAGCCGGTGAGCTGCGAGCTCGTGAGAGCCGGTCGCCTCCAGGTATCGGTCGGCCACAGCGGCGAGCTAGCTCAGAGAGGTGTCCTCCAGGAGCAGCGACAGGGCAGCCGTGGCCGCCCGCGGCAGGCGCTGCAGAAACAGCGTGCGGAGTAGCGCACTGTCCTGCGCCTCCTCTCCCAGCTCCGAGCGCATGCGGAGGAGCAGCTGCGTCGGCTTCTGATCTCCCAGCTGAGTGTTGCGCAGCAGGGCAGACAGGCGCGCGGCCCGGGACTGCGCCAGCCGGGCCTGCAGGGCGCTGGTCAGCGCCGTGTAGCTCGCCGGGGTCGCGGTGATGACGTCACGGACTTGCCGAGCGACGTCAGTTGGCAGGTTGGCGACCAGCAGGTCAAACTTAACGCTGTTAATCCTCCTTGAGGATCTTAAGTTTAGCCAAGATAATTGATACATCTGACAGAGCACTCGATGGCCCTCCCGTAGCTTCCGGGGGACTCACCTTATCATCTACTGAGCTTAATTGGTCCATCTCTGTCTCAAGGGCTGACCACAACCTGTCCACTAGGTTCTGCTTCTTGCCAGCCACATCTAACCCACGGGCCTTAAACTCTGTCTGCAGTTCATTCAACTTCAACTTCCCCAACTCCTCCTTGGTAGGTGCCATCCCAAAATCCGGGCAAGGATAAGGAGAGCACTGCCGCCTTACCGTCTAAACCTATCCACAATCCTATACACAATAGGGCAGGACCAGCAAAGCCCTCGATACACTACCAATATAGCGCATACTATGTGCCTATACCAAAAAGATACTGATGTCTACCTTACAAGTAATACACACAAACAATGCTCGCTCCCCGCAGGGGGCTGACCGTGGTCAGAGCTGCTGCTTAGCCGAGGTCATCTGGCCCCGGCTTTGCGGCGGCTGTGACTTCGGCCAGTAAGGGGAGTAGCGCCCCCTCGGCCCCAGCTTGACGCGCGTTTGACCTGGACTTGCTTTGGTTGCCGGATGGATTGCCTGCTGGATTGGCCCCGCAGGGGGTTGGCAGTGGCCTGGGTCGCTGTTGGACTGGGCTCCTTGGGCCCTCGCCCCGCGTCGGCCCTGGCCTCGGCCAGCAAGGGGAGTAGCGCCCCCTCGGCCCCAGCTTGACCCACGCTTGCTTACGATTTGCTCTTGATCACTGGATGGACAGATGGTACGGCCCGACTTTTCTTGGTTTCCGTGGTTTTGTTTCTCTTGAGCGGTCTTTGTTTGCTTTTGCTTTGCTTCTCACCGGATGTCCGCGTTTCGCTCGATCACAGCTTTCTGGTTCCTTTCCCCTTTTTTTTTCGTTGTTTTTTGCACCCGCAGGAACACAGCCGATTTGGGCTAGTGTAAGGGGAGTGGCGTCCCCTCGGGTACCAGCCGGTTTTACTAGGCTAGGCGAGCCGACCCGTACCCCAGGACAACGGGATCCTGGAGGTTGAGCCCCCCACCGTGCGGAGCCAGTCGCGGTGGCTGGGCAACACGCCTCTTTGGCCCTGAGTTCTGTAAGGGCGGGACACTCAGTGGGGCGCCGCACTTGAGGAGCCATTCCCAGTCGTGATGCCGCCGGGGGTGGTGTCGGAGAGGTGTCGCCGGCGGGGTTCGGGCACTTGTGCTCGTCCTCCGTCGGTGGGGCTGATCTGTCGCTGCCCCTGGCGGTGACTCGGCTAGGCGTCAAGGGAGGAGGCGGTATCCGACCGTGGGGGGTGGTGAGTCTCTCTCTCCCCCTCGGAAGGTGCCGCCAAGTCCCGTACAGTCAGCTCGGCCGTCCCAGGCCTTGTAGCGGCGCCGTTGCGGAGCGTCGGCGGCCGAGCTGGCGGAGACCAACAGACTCGCATGGATACCTTGACCAACCCCTCCTCCCCCTCTCTCACCAATCCCTCGGCTTCGGCCGATTCTCGCCCGCCGGCCTCGGCCGACGGGCGAACGTTGCACGTTCAAAGACCGAAAAATCCCAGAATCCTCATCTTCCGGAGCGCAGACAGGGAGCTGAGCTCCTTGTCGCCCTTCCAGCGAAAGGACGGTTGTGACCGGTTTGGCAGCATCGTCCGCTGCGACCGCATGCGGGACGGAGCACTTGAGGTGGAGTTCCGGAAAAGCGAAGAGGCGACGAATGCCTTAACTGCCACTCGATTCGTGTACTCGGAAGGACGTGCCTCCGGTCGGAAGCTCGTTTCCTTGCCGCTGACGGTGGAGCCACACCGCTCCAAGAACTCCTCTCGAGGAGTTATAAACTGCTTCGACTTGAGGAACGTGAGTGACGAGGACATAGCGGACGGGCTCTCGGAGTACGGCGTGACAGCCGCCCGCCGCATCCTCACGCGAAGAGGCACGGTCCCGACAAATAACATCATTCTGACATTTGACACCACCGACATGCCGAACGAGGTCCGTGTGGGGTACATCAAGGTCCGCGTGCGCCCATACGTCCCGGCACCCATGCGCTGCTATCGGTGCCAGAGGTTCGGCCACACGAAGGACAACTGCCGGGGTAGACCCACATGCTCCAAGTGCGCTTCTCAGGACCACACTGACGATACGTGCGACTCGGAGACCCCTCGATGCGTCAACTGCGGAGAGGGGCAGAAACCGCACTCAGCGTATGACAGGTCCTGCCCTACATACGTCAAGGAGAAGGAGATCAACACCATCAAGGCTACCAGGAATCTGTCATTCAAAGAGGCCCGGGAGGTATATAACCAAAATCACCCGAAGACCTCGTATGCCCAGAAGGTGAAAGTGACAAACGCTACCGATGCCTCCCAGATGAGCGTGGCACAGCTCGTGCAGCTTCTCAAAAGATTTGGCCTCACTGTCGTAGCCACTGGTGACTCCGCGGACTCTTCGGCGCCTGGTGCGCCGCCGAGTGACACAGAGCAGACTGCTCAAGAGTCAGTGTGGGGTCCACCCAGTCCCGCTCCAGCTGCGAGCGGTGAAGGAGACGATTGGACCGTCGTCCAGCGCCGACAGGGTGGTCGGCGCCCCCCGGCGCAGGGTAAGGCGCCATCCACCCCGCCCCGCCCCCGACCGCCCACGGCGGTGCAGGAGGCTCTGCGGCGGGGAGAAGAGGAGAGGAGGGCACGAGAGGCGAGGAGGGCTCGCCTCGTTCAAAAGGCCATCGAGGCTAAGGAGGCCTCTGTTGCCGCCTCCGCCTCCGGGAGTGCCAATGCGGCTGTCGCCGCTGACACCCCGGAGACCCCTCAGGCGGGGACTCGGCCCATCATGGGTCCCCCGCCGCCTCCTCCACCTCCGCAGCGGCGGCCACCACCGCCGCTGCCAGAGACGCCTGTGTCGAGGACACAGGCCGCCGCCTCGACATCCCCGTCGGGGCGGCAACAGCCTTCCGCGGCTCCAGGGCGCCTCGCCAAGCGGCAGACGCCCCCGAGCTGGTCGCCCTCGGAGGGTGACGCCCCCCGGGCGAAAAAGCCCCAGCAGGGCTCGAGCCACGCCCGATCTGCCTCTGCTGAAGGGAGGCTACACCGAGAGGGCTCGGGGCATCCCCGTATCCGTTACGGGGGGAGCGCCTCCTCGGAGTTAGAGGACCTAGTCTAGTCTTTCAGTCTAGTCATCTCCTCTTTTATCCTTTTATCTCTCTCGCGCTATTGCGCTTTTTTACCAGGTGCATTTCTCTCGGTGCTTTTTACCTTTTTTGTGGTCAGTCAGGTATCTGTGTGCGCCTTTGCCTCATGTTATACGCGCCCTTTCTGCGCCTTTTTAACTACGCCTTTTATTCTACAGTGGAACTGTAGAGGCCTCCGGGCCAACTACCAGGACCTACAGTCTCTTATCCGTTGGCGCACACCCCTTGTTTTAGGTCTCCAGGAGACCAAGCTAGCGCCAAACGTTACCTTTGCCATCAAGGGCTACTCTGTTTTTAGAAGAGACCTGGACACCCCGACCATTGCCCATGGAGGTGTGCTTCTGGCGGTTCACCACAGCGTACCTGCGCGCCAGGTGCCGCTGCAGACTCCCCTGCAGGCGGTGGCCGCCAGAGTTGATTTCAACCACCGGGAACTAACTGTATGCTCTTTATACCTTCCACCAGGTATAGCGCTCCCGGTGGCTGAGCTGCATCGACTCGTCGATGAGCTTCCACCTCCGGTCCTGGTAGTCGGCGATTTTAATGCCCATAGCCTGGCGTGGGGATGCGACACGACTGGCACTCGTGGTCGACTTTTAGAATCTTTTATCCGCGATGAGGCGCTGTGTATTTTAAATACAGGACAGCGCACCCATTTTACAACACCCTCCGGTCAAACATCGGCTCTGGACCTGAGCTTAGTCAGTCCGCGGCTAGCTCAGCTTTTTACCTGGTCCGTCCATGACGACCCACTCGGGAGCGACCACTTCCCAGTGTGGCTGGAGCACCAGGAGTCCCCAGTGTCAGGCAACCGACCACCTAGGTGGAATGTTCGGAAAGCCGACTGGGGCGAATTCCAGGCCGCTGTAGAGGCCTCTGTTTTATCCAGAGCCGACCCCTCTGTGATGTCTACAGAGGATTTTACATGTTTACTCATTGACTCCGCAAACGGGTGCATACCCAAGACGTCGAGTCAGCCTCGTCGTCCTCCGGTCCCGTGGTGGACCAAGGAATGCGGAGATGCGATTCGTGCCAGGAAGCGCGCTTTTAAAAAGTTTGACCGGAGTAGTACTACTGAGAACCTCATCGCTTTTAAGAGAGCGCGGGCTTTTGCCCGACGCGTTTTAAAGGAGGCAAAGGCTGTTTCATGGCGCACTTACGTAAGTTCCTTAAACCGTTTTACTCCTACGACGCAAATATGGGCACGCATGAAGCGCATTGAAGGCCGGTTCAGCTCTGTTCCGCTTCCGGTTTTAAGAGTGAACAACACGGACATATCTCACCCTTCAGACGTCGCAGAGACGATAGGCCGTGCACTCTATCAGCGCTGCCGAGGAGAGCCGTCCTCACGACCTGCACCAGCCGCCGTGGACTTCAGCACAGCTGAAAATTTGGTGTACAACGAGCCTTTCTCTATGGCTGAACTCACGTCTGCCATCAGCTCGTTGCGCAGCGTCTCAGAAGGTCCGGATGCTGTCCACAACGACATGCTCCGTCATCTCCCGGCAGTTGCCCTCGAGGCGCTGCTAGCAACTTTCAATTCGCTGTGGGAGACTGGCACTTTCCCTGAGACCTGGCGGGAAGCCACTATCATTCCTATCTTGAAGGCTGGCAAGTCGGGACATGACCCTCTCCACTATCGGCCCATCTCTCTCACATCATCGCTTTCAAAGCTGATGGAGAAGATGGTCAATGTGCGTCTTAGCTGGTTTCTGGAACATCACGGTGTTTTTACAAACGCCCAGTGCGGTTTTAGAAAGCACCGCAGCCCTGTTGACCACATTTTAGCCCTCGACACCGAGATACGCACCTGTTTTACTGAAAAGAAGCACCTTGGAGCACTGTTCTTTGATATTGAGGCGGCCTATGATACAGTGTTACGACACAGAATACTTTCCAAAGTACATAAGTACGGCATACGTGGCCGAATGGGTCTCTTTATCAAGAACTTTTTATCGGGTCGTCGGTTCAAAGTCCGTGTTGGCAGCCGTCTTTCGAGCAGTTTTATTCAGGAGAACGGAGTTCCTCAGGGCGGAGTGCTCAGTGTGGCGCTGTTCGCTGTGGCGATCAATGACATTGGCGACAATCTCGCACCATCTATCGGCAAATCACTATTTGTCGATGATTTCGCAATCTGGTTTTCAGCTACGACCGCCCGTCACGTTGCCAGACAGTTGCAGCTCGCTGTAACCCGTCTGGAGAGGTGGAGCGACGACAACGGCCTTCGTTTTTCAACAACGAAGACCGTCGCTATGCACTTTTGCCGCCGCCGCTGTGACGACTTAGCCTTGGGAATCAAGCTCCATGGACAGGTGATTCCTACTCGGCCGGTGGCGAAGTTTCTTGGAATCTTTTTTGACAGTCGTTTGACGTATAGAGAACATTTTAGAACGCTTCGGGAACGATGTTTTAAATCCCTGAACGTTTTAAAATGTGTCGCCCGCACATCTTATGGTGCGGACTGCAGGACCCTTCTTCTTCTCTATCGATCGATTATACGATCGAAGCTGGATTACGCTTCCTTTGTCTATGATTCAGCGAGTGAATCCAGCAAGAAGGTCTTGGATACAGTCCATCATGCAGCACTCCGAATAGCCACCGGAGCATTCCGCACCTCGCCCAGGAGCAGCATTCTTGCTGAGGCGCACGAGCCGCCACTTTCTCTCCGCCGCCAGACGCTGGGGATGCGTTATGCTCTTAAACTACGTCAATTCCCGACGCATCCGACGTACCCGTACGTCTTTTCGCGTCACATTGCTTCATCTGGTAATGGGACGAGTCATCCATTCGGAGCACGCATGAGAGTTTTATTCTCTACATCGAATATAGACTTGCGCGGCGTTCGGCGTATCTGGGGAACGCCTTCTCCACCCTGGAGAAACGCCCCGCCGCAGGTAGACCTCTCGCTTTCCGAAGTAAAAAAGGATAGCCTGCTGTCCTATGAAGCACAAACCAGAGCCTTGGAGCATATAGCCTCGTATGATGGTTTTATTTCAGTCTACACAGACGGCTCAAAAACATCCGAGGGAGCGGGTTGCTCTTTTGTCGCTGGTCGGGACACCCGCTCGTTTTCCCTTCCACCCAGCGCCTCGGTGTTTTCCTCAGAGCTAGTCGCCATCGAAAAGGCTCTGTGTTTTATTGAGGTGTCCGACGGTTTTTTCTATTTGATTTTATCAGACTCACTAAGCAGTCTGTTGGCTTTACGACGGTTTAATCCTGACGACCCGATCATTCAGGACATTTTAACTCGGCTAACTTCGGTGGAACAGTCCGGAAAAACTATCCGGTTTTGCTGGATTCCCAGTCATGTTGGAATCCAAGGCAACGAGCTTGCTGACGCCGCCGCGAGACGCGCTGCCGCAGCGCCCTACACTCGGCGATTTCCTCTGCCTGCCCGGGATTACTATCCCGTCGTACGATCTTCCATGCTCTCGCAGTGGCAAGCAGAGTGGGACTCGCGCGCGAGCAGTAAGCTGAGAGATATCAAGCCAACTCTCGAGCCTTGGTCGTCATCCATGCAAAGTAACAGACAACGAAGTCGTCTTATGTAGGCTGCGCATCGGCCATACGTATGCCACGCATGGTCATCTCCTCCGCGGAGAAGAGCAGCCCACCTGTCGCAGGTGTACCGTGCCTCTCACTGTCTCTCACGTGCTTTTATCTTGTCCTCTCGCTGAACCGAACCGGACACGCTACCTCGGGCGCATCGCTCCGGGTACCACTATCCGCCGCTTACTGGGTGACGAGTCACCCTGGGTTTTATCCGGCAGCATCTTTTCTTTTATCCGTTCGATCAACTTCCAAGTGATTTACTCGACCTGACCCCAATCCAACTAGCCCTCTCTAGTCCTTTCATCTAGTCAGTTGTCTAGGACGACACCTTTGCGCTGTTTTATCTTACCTTGCTATTTTATATCGAGTCTTACTTTCTAGTCTTAGTATCTAGAAGGTTCTTTCTTGTGGCACACTTGTTTTTATTAGTACGACGATATGGGCGCAAAATGACCTTAGCAGTCGGCGCGCCCTAAAGCCCCAATCAACAAACAAACAAACAAACAATGCTCGCTACAACGTCAACAAGGGTAGGCATGCCACAGTCAAACGCTCACCCATGATCCTCAGTCCAGGAGAAGTAGTTAGCTGCAGCACTAGGATGCTGGAACCCCGAACTCTCGAAGATGAGGAACGCAGCTCCACCAGATGCAGCCCCAGTATTGGAGAAGCAGCAGCACCAGTAGGGCGCACTGCAGTGGTGCCACGCAGCTCCAGCCAGGCGCACAGCGCAGCGCCAGCAAAGGGCGCGCCACACAGCGCCGGCCGGGGCGCACCACTCACCTCTCATCGCCAGCCGGAGGCGCTCGTCACCCTGCAGCCAGCCAGGACCCCATTTTTCCCTTGGGATGGATTCTGTTGATTTTGTCGTGTAGCACTGTGACTCTGATCCAGAGAAGAGAACAAGGTTACTGCGGGATAAATCTATTGGCCATAGTCGAGCAGAAACAGAGGCCACAGGTAGGTGCGACGAATGAGAAAAGAACAGACCAACCTCGTAAGTAGGGTAAGTAGGACAAACGCAATCAGCAGGCTGGCACAGAACCAGCAGTAGGTAAAAACCATGCACGGAGCAGCCACGTGCGTCCAGTCAGCCACAGTCAGTCAAAAAGCACGCTCATCATTGCCGCAGCCCCGGCGTCGGCTCGGGTCATAAACAGCTGCCAACAATCGAGTCCTAAACAGCTGCCGAACAAATCGCGAGCCATCAACAGACTCAAACACTTCCCTTTTATTGCTCATGAACTTTGTCAGTCTGAATCGGCCCTTGGCCAGAAGGCGTCTCAGGTCGAGCGCTCAGGTCGATTCTTCGCCTCGTCAGGCGTTTCCGACGCCTTCAGAACGTCGTCAAGAGAAGTTCTCAGAGACAGCCGAAGCAGCAGATTCGTCAGCATGTTCAACCGCTGCTCTCCTAAGTGCGTAGTTAGCGCAGCTCAGGGATGACGAAACACCAAAAAGGTGAACAGTCATTCTGTAGTCGCTGACGGGGAGGGAGGTATCTCGGCCATCCCACCAGGAAAACTGGAGGAGATCCCTGTCAGCTTCGGGAACTCTAACATGGTAAAATATTTCTTGAACATCCATCATGAACGCGACGGATACCTTGCCTGAACCTAATCAGCTCACGGTCAGATTATTTGTCAAGTTCAGACCTTGAAGGAGCCGACCGTTGAGGCCTTGTCCTCTAAACTTTGCTGCGCAGTCTAATACCACCCTGAGCTTTTCTTTCCACTGTTGCGTTACTCCTTGGTGAGGAATATACCAAATCATCCCGTCGTTTCGATTCAGATCGCTTTCGGGAACCTTTCCTGTATGAGTTTTTCTCGATCGTTTGGAGTACTTCGGGTCAGTCAGCCTTTTCTTCAGACCTTCTAACATGCGGGGTGCCATCTCACGGTGGCTCGGCAGAATCTCTTCGTCCCTGAGAGGAAGGCTGATGATGTACCTGCCGTCTTGTAGAGTGCAGGAGGCATCCACCATCTGAACCCATTTCTTGTCTTCCACTGACATTCCGACCTCATCTACAGCCAAATTTTCGAATCCTTCGTGGTATGAGGCAGCAACGTTGAAACACTCGCAAACTTAATACCATCCTTAGTGTTACATTTGAGGTAAACACGTGCTCAGAGTGTTAGCACCCCAGTATTACACCCTGCCTCTGAGTAATACCTCTCACCTCTGATTGTGCCTCTCACCGGGATTTTATTCTGCATGTGTAAAAATGCTTGCATTCGATTGGACATGCCTAACTAATAACAAATATTTTCACTATACGGTAACAAGAAAACACATGAAAGGAACTTCTTTCGCTTTATTTCAGAAGAGGATATCTGAATTTATCATGGCTCACGGGCCACGGCCGACAACGGCATTCCCGTCCCCCGGGCAACGGCATTCCGTCTGCTAGGTAACGACCGGCAACGGCATCCCGTCCGCTGGGCAACGACTGGCAACGGTATCCCCGTACGCATAGAACTAGAACTTACGCACTACCAGGCGGGCACCGTGAGCAGCGTCGCCGAGAATGTAGCGTCAGCTGATTCATGCGTTTGCTGCTTTTGAACAGTCACGTACGGTACACTTTTAAAACAATTGGTTGAGTGCGAGTTGTCACGACTACAAAAAAAAACTGTGCCATCAAAGTAGTAAGGCACGTGCGTTTTTGTAAGAGATTAGGCAGCAAACTGCTTTCTAGATAGATTTACTTTTGGTATTGTTTATTGAAAGTTCCTTGGCACGTCGTTGTTGGAGTCGAAGAAGACGGGCTGCTTCCAATGACTGCACAAGGAGCGGACCATCACCACCTGCATCTTGTCGTTGGGGCCGTAGACCGCGTCGTTCGTAAAGTTGTACGTCACGCGGGGATCGATGGTGCTCTCGTCGAAGGACATGACGAGCAGCCTCTCAAGCGACGTCATGGTGTCTGCGGACGAGCGCATGATCTGCAGAGCCATGTCCAGGATCCCCGGTGACGTCCGGAAGCCTCGAGTCCAGCGGTGGATGGTGGAGAGTCCGGGCAGCGGGAACTAGAACTTGTCCTTGAGGAGCTGATAACATCTCATCGAGCAGCAGCGGATCACCCATCTAGCGCGCGGGGGACGCCCAGCAGCGTCACTCTGACAGTTATCCACCGTCATACGAGGGCCAACTGAGTATCTGAGACAGGCGACGACATTACTGTGGACGTCAAACCGCGTGGGACGCGACTTTTTCGCAATAACTTTTGAATGCGTTGCCTCTCAAGAACGAAACCTCGGCAATGGACGTTTCAGACCCCGGCCTAATTTTTATTACTAAGGTTTTTCAATGTCCGATCAATATTTAGGGCACTTCCCGTTCACTCGTAATGTTAACCCGCGCCCCACTGGGGTCTGTGTATAACACGCCCTACTGGGGGGGGGGGGGGGCTATTCATAGCCCCCCCTCCTAACTCCGAAACTACTGGGCCGATCGTCAAAATTCAAACGGCGTCTGATAGCCCCGGAAAAACTGTCGAGCGAAACCTAATTTCATTGACCTCGAGGTCACCGATGACGTCACAGGTCAGGTCAAAGTAAAAATTATTAGCACTTTGGCTTGTTCACATTTTGGGCTCTGGCCGCCGTCTTACAAGTCAGATCAGGCTCATTTTTGGTTTCCACACTCGTGAACAGATGCTCTAGATACCTTGAGGGTACCAAACTTGTACCTTGATTTTCAGGTCAGGGTCAGGTCATCACAGGTCACGAGAATATTATATCATGCGTCGGTCACGTGACACATGTTTTATGGTCCATTTAGGCCAAAGATTTCGAATTTGATGTCGTCTGTGTCATTCGAGGTCATTTTGAGTCGAATTTAGCTTAGGTCAGGTCACTTTCAGGTCAAAAAAGGTCAAATTTTGAAGTTTAAATTTTTCAACAAAAAAGGTGTCTATTGGATGCAGTTTGAGCTCAGGAACACGATGGTGCCATTTATATTGGTGTACAATGTCAAGTACGTACTGAAAAATTGATTTGAAAAATTGATAATTGTGAATTTTTTGCAATAATGCGTATAACTTGGCCATTTTTGAAGATATTTAGCTAAAACTTGCTAGAGTTAGTCATAATAATGCGTTCTGTCATATATATTCCAGTTTTTTTTTCGAAAAGTTGAAAACTTTTTGAAAAAAAATATAAAAATATAAATTTTGAATATTATTATATAAAATTTTCGAATTTTTCAAAATTTTGAAAATCCGAGATAGCAGTTTGATAGCGCGGTCAATTTTAAGTCCTTTCATGCAAAGAAAATGGATCTAGCTTAACAACCTCCCAAATTTCCGGGCGACCTATGGTAGCTACGAAGTTCAAATTTTGACACAAGGTGTCAAATTGATGCAGCCGAAGGTACTGAAAGTTTGGCGTCGATCCGTCAAGCGGTTTGGAAGTTATTGCAGAAAAACGGGAGGGGGGGCTATAAATAGCCCCCCCCCCCAGTGGGGCGCGGGTTAAATTTTGCTCCTGAAACTCTCTCGGTGAGCAGAGGCTACTCCACAAGGGGCGGAGCCATAGTGTGACGTTGGAGCTAAGCTCCGCCTCGGCTGGCCGTTGCCTGAGGCGCTACCTGACCCGAGACCGGTCAGTCGCGGTCCGTAGGGGTTGGTACGCGGTGCTTCCTGCCAACACACCCAGCCGCATGGCGTACGTTATTCATGCTTGCCCTAAGGGCTGCAAGAATGTATTTGCAATGCGCCTCTTGTCGGTATTTAACCGTGAAGGAAGCCGCGATAAACTGAGAATTCTATCAATTCTATCAATGAAATATTTTCTTCGACTCGCTAAGAATGTCACCCAGATAGGAAGACTATACGCGTTACGCCAAATATTACGATGATTAAGAATAACAGAAAATAATTAAATAACTATTTAATAAGTTTGTCAACGTAATTACGTAAATGAGATACATAATCATATAATATATTTACACAGTCAAGTTAATTTTTTTAATTAACACTTTAATTGTAGGTTCTTGTAGATATCAAACCGCCAGGAACGTTAGTACGCTTCGTGTTATCCTGCCAAGCCCCAATATGCCCCAACTTAAATGTTTCCGTAATGCACCGGTACGCATAGCCGGAGGGGAGCCGGATCCGCCGGAGCCGTCATATTTTGCCCTGAGTGGGAGCCGGAGCCGGAGCCGTATTGCCATTTTACTCGGAGCCGGAGCCGGAGCTGGAGCTGACTCAAATGTTCAAGGCTCTGCATCCCTGCTGCTAAGTCAATAATTCGTATAGTTAATTTGGTAAAGGGCCATACTGAACAATCTCGGTTTTTTATCGGATTAAAAAGTCTGGTAAAAGGCCATGCTGAACAATATCGGTTTCGAGATGTCCGCCCATCTGAGACCCGACGCACACAGCATGCAGAACCGGTTCTGAGTGAGGATCGACCAACAGATGGCAGTCGTGTCTGAACGGTAGATGGCAGGGAATTCGTAGTTAGTAGGCGGGGCTTCGCGAGCAGCCTGACGATAGCCGCCATCCGGGCTGATATTTCACTTAGCATTACGAGTGAACGGGAAGTACCCTAAATATTTATTTGACATTAAAAAACCTAATAATAAAAATTAGGCCGGGGTCTGAAATGTCCATTGCCGAGGTTTCGTTCTTGAGAGGCAACGTATTCAAAAGTTATTGCGAAAAAGTCGCGTCCCACGCGGTTTGACGTCCACAGTAGTATGGGGCGAAGGGTAGTAACAGAACAAATGTGCGAACTGCCAGTATTCAAGCAACTTGGCAGACTAATTTGCTGACGCAAATAGACCGCCGGTTAGAGGGGGGCGCCATGATTGCCTCGTGCGAAGGGCCCGCGCGTAACTAACAGGCCGGATAGCTGGTAGCTCACCGGTGTTCCTTCTTGGTCGTCCCATGGTGGCGGTAGCCGCCGCTAATAGCTATCACTCTACTCTCCGCGGGTTTCAACCGGTAAAAATAAAAAAATCGCTGCGCGCACTCCGTCGCTCGGCGTCCTAACGGAAAAGGCCGCTTGGGCAGCGTTGCCTCGAGTCCAACATAAGTCGTATGTCGGACTTACTTACGTGCAGTTGTGGTAGCCGTTGTGGCTCCAGTGCCTGCGCTCACGCTGTGAGTTGCTAAAATACATTCATGGTAGAAATCAACGCTGTTACAATATATCACCCACGTTCTAAAATCCATATATCTGCGCCTGTCGTGTGTGCGCGACATCTGTATGTATGTATGTATGTATTTAGGTGCTTCCACATGGTGGGTTTTCGAGCATTCACGTCAGTTAACATAAATACAGGTTTAAAATGCGTATGACAAGAGCAGGGCAAGATTTAAAACGCACATAAAAGACACGGCACATGAACGACAGGTACTACTTCGGTGGGCCTCATCTAGCCAACAGGTATGACCTCAAAGCGGCTTTGAAAGCGCCGCTGCTACCTGCGGCCGACGCTCGTAAGTCCGTGGGCAAATCGTTCCAGGCTCTACACGCACGAGGCCAGAAACAGCGGCGGCCAAACTCAGTGCGGACACGCGGCAGTTCCAGCAGTGTTTCCATGCTCGAGCGGGTGATGCGACAGGATACGTCAGAGCGACGAACAACTCGCTCGCGCAGAGGCTCGGGTGCTCGATCGTCCATGAGGAGTGCTCGTACTAGCAAGACATCATGTTCATAGATAAGGTCGTCAACTTTCAGCCATTTAAGCCATTTAAGCTCGTGTAACACCGGTGACACTCGCTCGCGGTAGCCAACGTTACTGACAATGCGCGCGGCAAAATTCAAAGCCTTCTGCACACGACGCCTCTGGGTAGCAGTGCAGCTTCCCCACACAGACAGACAGTATCGCACATGAGGGAATACAAAGGCTTCGATCAGCAGTCGCTTGGTTTCAGCGGGGAGCGCACATCTGGTGGCACTATGCGACCTGTAGTTCTCCCCGGCGCACCTAGGTGGCACTGCCTGTCCCGTGATGAGGCACGACCTGGCGCTGGCGGAGGTGGGAGGTGACTAGGGATGGCGCAACTTCCCGCTAATATAATTTGCACGGTTCCATCGTGAAATGACCAATGCCAATGCGAACGGAATATGCTGAATGCAATGGCAAACTACTGGAACCTGATAGCACAGCCGCGCGGTTCAGTAATTTGTCAGCGATGACAACGTGTCAAACATACCATCGAGACACCTCAGTTATCACACCGTCATACCGCGGTAGGCTGCGCTGCGGTCGCCTAACCGCCAGTGGCCGGCGGTGGCCCGTAACGCATCGCCCGTGTCACGTGTTCGTTATTTATATGAAATTTCGCCACCACGCCACACGGAGTACGCGGCCAGGAGTGCCCCTTACCCAATGTGGCTGGAACAACATAAGTCAATAAATCAACAGCTTTACGTTACAATTAATATAGCCACACCACTCCCTGCTATGCCAAAAAAATTTCGCCACCACGCCACACTAAACGCCACTGGAGCACAGCACGCCGCCGTGCTGTGCTCCAGACCGGCACAAAAGCGAGGCCACACTTAGTCTTGTGGCACGCCGCCGCCGCCGGCGCCCGCCACAGCCAGCGCAGCGGCGCGGCACGCATACTGAGAGGTCACACAACAGTTTTGCTGGACGCATAGAGGCCACACTAACGTCTTGCGGCACGCCGCCGCCGCCGGCTCCCGCCACAGCCAGCGCAGCGGCGCGGCACGCAGACCAACAACAACACACGCAGGCCACACAACAGTTTTGCAGGACGCAGAGAGGCCACACTTATGTCTTGCGGCACGCCGCCGCCGGCTCTCGCCACAGCCAGTGCAGCGGCGCGGCCACCTGGTCTCGCGGCTTGGCAGCAGCATGATCGCCGGCACCGCCACGGCACCTGTGAATTACAAAGTCTCCTATTAATAAATAGCATTATCAACTGCGATTACGTGTAGCCGAAATACGTGTCGCCTCCGGGCTGCAGGTAGGCTGCTCCTTTCGGAGATGTTCTCGGTCGCCGATGAGGCGCCGAATCACAGCTGCGTCCTAGTCATAGCGTACCTCCTCAGTACGCGTGGATGCAGCTGCGGGAACTTCCGTGCAGCAGCCTCGGCAAGCTGCCTGACGACGCCGGGGCCGCGGTCGATATCTCCTCCGTGCTTGGTGGTGAACAGTTCCTCCAGCTGCTCAACTTGTTCGAGCCACCACGCGCTGGGCACCGTGAGGCCGCCGCGACTGATTGTGTCAATCCAGGCGTAGCGCTCGTCACGGGGCACCTCGCTGGCATCAGACGTGATCTTGCCGAGCGTGCTGTCCACTGTGGCGCACTTAGCGGCCACGTACCCAGCGACGTACGCCAGCGCCTGCCTGGATAGACTGGCGACACCGGTTGCTCCACAGGGAAGGCTTGCAGGTGGAGGGGCGGCGCCGGCGCTGGCTGAGGGTCCCGGATACGGCTGGCGGGCGGTCACCAGGTTCTCCGCCGTGGTGACGTCCGCGTCCGGCACATCTGGCTCCACTGGTGGCTCGTGGGCCATCTCCAGCGTCGTGGCGTCGTGGTGTTCAAAGAGACATGTTTTATTGTCAAACGACTAGATGTACCTATTCGTTACTGTCATACAATGGTATCAGCAGAACACTGAAGAGAGACAATGACGGAGAATATGTATTCCCAAAACAATCCACACTCAGCTGAACAGCGACGTGAGTCACCTCACGTCTCGTGAGGTGACACGTGAGGTGACTCATGAGGTGACTTTCGTGAGGTGACTCGTGAGGTGACTCGTGAGGTGACTCGTAAGTCACCTCACACGTCAGTGACCTGTCAGTGTCCGTGTTTCTTTCGTTTTTGTATGCGGTTATATACGCAGTTCTTAACATCTGTCCACGATCTTGCGGACAACGCACTCTCCGCCGCGATCGCCCTCACACAGTCCACTTTTCCAGGAACTTGGAAACGGCTGATGAAGTGTGCGAAGTGCTTGTGAATCGCCCTATCCTCCTCTGGTGTCCATTTCTTTCTCTTCATCGGACGTGCAGCCTCGGCTTGAGGAGCATTCATTCTCGGCTCACTCACTTCTTCGGCTTCTTCGGCATCTCCTCCAATACTGTCCTGCGCCTCTGTGACATTTCCTGCTTGAGAACAAGAAGCTCGCGGAGCAGTCTCTTCGGCCTGAGCGTCCTCATCTGCATCTGGTATCTCTTCCACATCGGGGATATCCTCAAACTGTATCTCACCGAGACTCTTGCCTCTCCATGCTCCCATTCCCTGTTCAGAAGCCATAAGGAGCTTACTGACAAGAGCCAGCTGGGTTGTTGCCTCAGGCATCCTGTACACACTTCGGTGTACCCTGACGTCGTGCCCTAGGAATCCGGCTAGCAAGTCCAGCTCATTATCTTTGAGATTCAAGACTTGGGAAAGCGTTGCAATGTGTTTTCTGAGCTTGGTGGATGTAAGTGATTCCGGATTCTTGAGCCCGCTCAGTCGCGCAAACTTCCGCAGGCAGTCCCCACCCCTGAGAGGCCTGTCGTCTGACGCCATGGAGTTGACAAACACATACTGCGACGCGCCAACGCCCGCTGCTTCCCGATGCTCGAGCAAGATGTCGACGGTCCTTCGCATCTCCTGTGTCAGCAGCATCGGCACTCCGCGACCCTTCTTTCCTCGGATAACGACTCTGAGTAGACTTCCTGCCAAGTGCTGTTCAAAGCTGCTCAGGGAGCTGGTAACCTCAGGGTGATTTGTGCCGTCAGATGAGGTAGCTTTTTGGTAAGCGTCGATCGTCATCGCCGACGCCTCGCCTTGCCTCCTTCTGTTAAACATTATAAGGCGCGCGAGTACCAGCTCTGCCACAGCTTTGTGGGTTGCTGGGGTGGGATCGTTTGTGAGTTCAGCAACTTTGAGTTCCGTTTCATTGTCCAGGTAGCGATGCACCAGCTGTATGTCGGCTGCTACAGGCATCGTTTCTACTTTGTTCCACTTCGCCTCCTGCAGAGTTACAAGAGCGTGTCGCGATACTTGCTTAGTCCACTGAAGGTTGTACAATTCAATGAACTGCCTTGTCGGTGACGTTTCGTTGCCACTTTCGATCTGCTGAGCCAGGATCTGCTCCGCGCATACTTTCATGCTCTGTCCGATTTTCAGCGCCAAAGAAGGCGTGGCATACTTGTGGCTCTCCGAGCTGAACCCACACATTTCACGAACGGCTGTGGTCAGTTCCGAAAACCGTCGTGGTTCGATGAAGTCTTTCAGCTTCGCCGCTGGGTCCTTCGTTCTCAGCACTTCCAACAGCCTTCCCAGCTCCCTGATCCTGTTCCTGATGTTTTGTACATCCTTGTTCTCGGTGCCTAGCTTAGCGCAAAGATACTCGCCGAACAAAAGAATGGTGTCATCTGTTTTGCAGAGCAAGGACACACTATCAATGCACATACAGTCGAGCACTTTGCGAAGCTTTGAAGAGGTCGCGCTGTTCGATGGCATCGCTGCTCTGGCGGCGGCCTGGACTCTTCCGCCTCCTGTAGGGTTGCACACACGCTTGTGTCGCCACAAGGTCGCACGGAGGAAGAACCCCTTACAAACGTTACACGCCAGATAGTCATCTCCGGATTTCAGTGTACGAGCCCTGTTACACGCGACAAGCTCCCCTCTTTTCTCCCCAGATCTGACCGCTATGTTGTGACGATAATTGCCCAACTTTGCCAAAGCACATAGTGCTCTCCGCCTTTGGAGAGAGCGCACCGGTTTCATGAGGGCCATCGCGACATCAAACTCCGTCGCGTGTGCCCGCTGAAGATGCCTGGTCAATTTCGCGTGAGGCCGTTCGCAGTAGAGTTCTGCACGGCTGCAATTTTCCACAGCCTAGCCGCCCCGCAGCCGTGGCTCCACAGCCACAGCCGCCCACAGCCGTGGCAAACTGTGGGCAGCCAGCCGTCAGCCGGCCGTGATGAAATGCAACCAAATAGTATATAATAAGTTGTTTTTAGTTGAAACATATAGCCAAAAGCACATTGCAATGGGCTATAGATTCTCAAGCTCATGAAGCATCATAGGCTAAGTGGTTGTGTATCTGGCTTTAGGCCGAAGGCCTGAAGCCTGATGCGCATCGCATGCCTACACAAGCCCTTGCAAGGGGTTAAGAAAGATGGGTAGGTTAGGTAAGGTAGGTACCTACATCAACAGAAAACATAAACAACGAACCAGAATAGAAGCACTAGCAGTGTAGAATAGACATCTAATGCCAAATCCTGAAGCATGGTTGTGGGACAGAACAACAGACCCTGATGCTTTTCATTATCAATGTTAGGTATGGAAAATGAAACTGAAGTTGATGGACAAACAGTGATTGTCTAGTCAAAACTCTTGCTTCTTTCTTACCCTGCATATTTTCTGGGGTGTGATATGCCAGGCTTGAAGCAACCTTCTGAGCAAGTCTCCAACTAATTTGATATGCAAGGCATCAAAACACTAGTGAGCATCCAAGAAAGAAAAACATTCATCTATTTTGATTTTTCCAAATAATGATCTTCGCTCAAATCCCCAAGGACGTGCGATTGCTCTTTCAATCAAAAATTTTACTTGAGTCAAATGACGTAAAAAGCAAAGAAGTGGCAATAAATTGTTTTGTGTCACCATAAACAGCCATAGAAATCATAATTAATCAATAATAATGCTATACAGTTAAAAATTTGCTCTCAAACAAATATCAATTATCAAATTTTTACATTTTTAGAGGAAGACGTCATTATATTAGTAAAATCAACAGCTCGCGTAAGAAATATTGTGTTCAGGGTTTTCACCGTCATGTGAATTACGTGTTCAGGGTTTCCACCATCATGTGAATTAACCGTAAATAAGGTTCATACTCACTTATAATCTAATTCCATTGGCTTCGTTGATCAGCATTTTCTGTTAGCGGTCACTCACACGCCAGTTAGAACATAAAGCGCCAGTTTTATATTATGTAATTGGACTTGCCGAAAATCCAGAAGTACATCTAAGAGTTATTTTAGATAATATTTTATGAAGCCTTTACCTGCCTTTACCTAGGCGTGATTTCTTTTTCTATTACCTGAAAGAATTATTGAACGCTCATCTTCAATAGCTGTAAGGTGCTCTCCTAATGACCAGGTAAGATTGAGATTGATTTGAGGGGGATGTGACAGCAACATGTTGCATTTTCTGAAACTGTCAAGCTATTGATGATGAAGGAACAATTGGTGCCTATAATTAGTATTCTGTACCAGAGTGCAAACTCTTCTACAGCAAATGGTAAAACCATTACAGGTTTTCAAAGGCTTCACCACTTTCAATATTGCTGGGCATCCTTTGCATGATTTTTACAGGCTAGGCTGCTTATCAGAATGTAAGATTAAGGATTTAAAATTTTATATTTGAGTACTTAAGATTGAGCTTGAAATCTCACAGCCGTGGCCACAGCCGTAGCCGTGTTCTTGGAGATATTTGCAGCCGCCCCGGCCCACAGCCGTGGGGCTGCAGCCAGCCGCGGCTGCAGCCGGCCGGTGCAGACCTCTAGTTCGCAGTAGGGACAAAAATTACGCCGATTCCACTTCCGACGCCCCGGACTATTCGCGTCCGCTGGGCAACGGCGTTCCGTCCGTAGGGGAACGGCATTCCGTCCGCTAGGTAACGACCGGCAACGGCATCCCCGTACGCATAGAACTAGAACTTACGCACTATCAGGCGGGCACCGTGAGCAGCGTCACCTGATTAATGTGTTTGCTGCTTTTGAACAGTCACGTACGGTACACTTTTAAAACAATTGCTTGAGTGCGAGTCCTGACGACTAAATAAAAACTGTGTGCCATCAACGTAGTGAGGCACGGGCGTTTTTGAAAGAGATTAATGAATATTGATGTCAGCAGCAAACTACTTTCTAGGTAGATTTTACTTTTGGTATTGTTTATTGAAAGGTCCTTGGCACGTCGTTGTTGGAGTCGAAGAAGACGGGCTGCTTCCAATGACTGCACAAGGAGCGGACCATCACCACCTGTATCTTGTCGTTGGGGCCATAGACCGCGTCGTTCGTGGAGTCGTACGTCACGCGGGGATCGATAGTGCTCTCGTCGAAGGACATGACGAGCAGCCTCTCAAGCGACGTCATGGTATCTGCGGACGAGCGCACGATCTGCAGAGCCATGTCCAGGATCCCCGGTGACGTCCGGAAGCCTCGAGTCCAGCGGTGGATGGTGGAGAGTCCGGGCAGCGGGAACTAGAACTTGTCCTTGAGGATCTGATAACATCTCCTCGAGCAGCAGCGGATCACCCATCTAGCGCGCGGAGGACGCCCAGCAGCGTCACGCTGACAGTTATCCACCGTCATACGAGGGCCAACTGAGTATCTGAGACAGGCGGCCACATTAGTATGGGGCGAAGGGTAGTAACAGAACAAATGTGCCAACTGCCAGTATTCAAGCAACTTGGCAGACTAATTTGCTGACGCAAATAGACCGCCGGTTAGAGGGGCGCGCCATGATTGCCTCGTGCGAAGGGCCCGCGCGTAACTAACAGGCCGGATAGCTGGTAGCTCACCGGTGTTCCTTCTTGGTCGTCCCATGGTGGCGGTAGCCGCCGCTAATAGCTATCACTCTACTCTCCGCGGGTTTCAACCGGTAAAAATAAAAAAATCGCTGCGCGCACTCCGTCGCTCGGCGTCCTAACGGAAAAGGCCGCTTGGGCAGCGTTGCCTCGAGTCCAACATAAGTCGTATGTCGGACTTACGTGCAGTTGTGGTAGCCGTTGTGGCTCCAGTGCCTGCGCTCACGCTGTGAGTTGCTAAAATACATTCATGGTAGAAATCAACGCTGTTACAATATATCACCCACGTTCTAAAATCCATATATCTGCGCCTGTCGTGTGTGCGCGACATCTGGTGGCACTATGCGACCTGTAGTTCTCCCCGGCGCACCTAGGTGGTACTGCCTGTCCCGTGATGAGGCACGACCTGGCGCTGGCGGAGGTGGGAGGTGACTAGGGATGGCGCAACTTCCCGCTAATATAATTTGCACGGTTCCATCGTGAAATGACCAATGCCAATGCGAACGGAATATGCTGAATGCAATGGCAAACTACTGGAACCTGATAGCACAGCCGCGCGGTTCAGTAATTTGTCAGCGATGACAACGTGTCAAACATACCATCGAGACACCTCAGTTATCACACCGTCATACCGCGGTAGGCTGCGCTGCGGTCGCCTAACCGCCAGTGGCCGGCGGTGGCCCGTAACGCATCGCCCGTGTCACGTGTTCGTTATTTATATGAAATTTCGCCACCACGCCACACGGAGTACGCGGCCAGGAGTGCCCCTTACCCAATGTGGCTGGAACAACATAAGTCAATAAATCAACAGCTTTACGTTACAATTAATATAGCCACACCACTCCCTGCTATGCCAAAAAAATTTCGCCACCACGCCACACTAAACGCCACTGGAGCACAGCACGCCGCCGTGCTGTGCTCCAGACCGGCACAAAAGCGAGGCCACACTTAGTCTTGTGGCACGCCGCCGCCGCCGGCGCCCGCCACAGCCAGCGCAGCGGCGCGGCACGCATACTGAGAGGTCACACAACAGTTTTGCTGGACGCATAGAGGCCACACTAACGTCTTGCGGCACGCCGCCGCCGCCGGCTCCCGCCACAGCCAGCGCAGCGGCGCGGCACGCAGACCAACAACAACACACGCAGGCCACACAACAGTTTTGCAGGACGCAGAGAGGCCACACTTATGTCTTGCGGCACGCCGCCGCCGGCTCTCGCCACAGCCAGTGCAGCGGCGCGGCCACCTGGTCTCGCGGCTTGGCAGCAGCATGATCGCCGGCACCGCCACGGCACCTGTGAATTACAAAGTCTCCTATTAATAAATAGCATTATCAACTGCGATTACGTGTAGCCGAAATACGTGTCGCCTCCGGGCTGCAGGTAGGCTGCTCCTTTCGGAGATGTTCTCGGTCGCCGATGAGGCGCCGAATCACAGCTGCGTCCTAGTCATAGCGTACCTCCTCAGTACGCGTGGATGCAGCTGCGGGAACTTCCGTGCAGCAGCCTCGGCAAGCTGCCTGACGACGCCGGGGCCGCGGTCGATATCTCCTCCGTGCTTGGTGGTGAACAGTTCCTCCAGCTGCTCAACTTGTTCGAGCCACCACGCGCTGGGCACCGTGAGGCCGCCGCGACTGATTGTGTCAATCCAGGCGTAGCGCTCGTCACGGGGCACCTCGCTGGCATCAGACGTGATCTTGCCGAGCGTGCTGTCCACTGTGGCGCACTTAGCGGCCACGTACCCAGCGACGTACGCCAGCGCCTGCCTGGATAGACTGGCGACACCGGTTGCTCCACAGGGAAGGCTTGCAGGTGGAGGGGCGGCGCCGGCGCTGGCTGAGGGTCCCGGATACGGCTGGCGGGCGGTCACCAGGTTCTCCGCCGTGGTGACGTCCGCGTCCGGCACATCTGGCTCCACTGGTGGCTCGTGGGCCATCTCCAGCGTCGTGGCGTCGTGGTGTTCAAAGAGACATGTTTTATTGTCAAACGACTAGATGTACCTATTCGTTACTGTCATACAATGGTATCAGCAGAACACTGAAGAGAGACAATGACGGAGAATATGTATTCCCAAAACAATCCACACTCAGCTGAACAGCGACGTGAGTCACCTCACGTCTCGTGAGGTGACACGTGAGGTGACTCATGAGGTGACTTTCGTGAGGTGACTCGTGAGGTGACTCGTGAGGTGACTCGTAAGTCACCTCACACGTCAGTGACCTGTCAGTGTCCGTGTTTCTTTCGTTTTTGTATGCGGTTATATACGCAGTTCTTAACATCTGTCCACGATCTTGCGGACAACGCACTCTCCGCCGCGATCGCCCTCACACAGTCCACTTTTCCAGGAACTTGGAAACGGCTGATGAAGTGTGCGAAGTGCTTGTGAATCGCCCTATCCTCCTCTGGTGTCCATTTCTTTCTCTTCATCGGACGTGCAGCCTCGGCTTGAGGAGCATTCATTCTCGGCTCACTCACTTCTTCGGCTTCTTCGGCATCTCCTCCAATACTGTCCTGCGCCTCTGTGACATTTCCTGCTTGAGAACAAGAAGCTCGCGGAGCAGTCTCTTCGGCCTGAGCGTCCTCATCTGCATCTGGTATCTCTTCCACATCGGGGATATCCTCAAACTGTATCTCACCGAGACTCTTGCCTCTCCATGCTCCCATTCCCTGTTCAGAAGCCATAAGGAGCTTACTGACAAGAGCCAGCTGGGTTGTTGCCTCAGGCATCCTGTACACACTTCGGTGTACCCTGACGTCGTGCCCTAGGAATCCGGCTAGCAAGTCCAGCTCATTATCTTTGAGATTCAAGACTTGGGAAAGCGTTGCAATGTGTTTTCTGAGCTTGGTGGATGTAAGTGATTCCGGATTCTTGAGCCCGCTCAGTCGCGCAAACTTCCGCAGGCAGTCCGCACCCCTGAGAGGCCTGTCGTCTGACGCCATGGAGTTGACAAACACATACTGCGACGCGCCAACGCCCGCTGCTTCCCGATGCTCGAGCAAGATGTCGACGGTCCTTCGCATCTCCTGTGTCAGCAGCATCGGCACTCCGCGACCCTTCTTTCCTCGGATAACGACTCTGAGTAGACTTCCTGCCAAGTGTTGTTCAAACCTGCTCAGGGAGCTGGTAACCTCAGGGTGATTTGTGCCGTCAGATGAGGTAGCTTTTTGGTAAGCGTCGATCGTCATCGCCGACGCCTCGCCTTGCCTCCTTCTGTTAAACATTATAAGGCGCGCGAGTACCAGCTCTGCCACAGCTTTGTGGGTTGCTGGGGTGGGATCGTTTGTGAGTTCAGCAACTTTGAGTTCCGTTTCATTGTCCAGGTAGCGATGCACCAGCTGTATGTCGGCTGCTACAGGCATCGTTTCTACTTTGTTCCACTTCGCCTCCTGCAGAGTTACAAGAGCGTGTCGCGATACTTGCTTAGTCCACTGAAGGTTGTACAATTCAATGAACTGCCTTGTCGGTGACGTTTCGTTGCCACTTTCGATCTGCTGAGCCAGGATCTGCTCCGCGCATACTTTCATGCTCTGTCCGATTTTCAGCGCCAAAGAAGGCGTGGCATACTTGTGGCTCTCCGAGCTGAACCCACACATTTCACGAACGGCTGTGGTCAGTTCCGAAAACCGTCGTGGTTCGATGAAGTCTTTCAGCTTCGCCTCTGGGTCCTTCGTTCTCAGCACTTCCAACAGCCTTCCCAGCTCCCTGATCCTGTTCCTGATGTTTTGTACATCCTTGTTCTCGGTGCCTAGCTTAGCGCAAAGATACTCGCCGAACAAAAGAATGGTGTCATCTGTTTTGCAGAGCAAGGACACACTATCAATGCACATACAGTCGAGCACTTTGCGAAGCTTTGAAGAGGTCGCGCTGTTCGATGGCATCGCTGCTCTGGCGGCGGCCTGGACTCTTCCGCCTCCTGTAGGGTTGCACACACGCTTGTGTCGCCACAAGGTCGCACGGAGGAAGAACCCCTTACAAACGTTACACGCCAGATAGTCATCTCCGGATTTCAGTGTACGAGCCCTGTTACACGCGACAAGCTCCCCTCTTTTCTCCCCAGATCTGACCGCTATGTTGTGACGATAATTGCCCAACTTTGCCAAAGCACATAGTGCTCTCCGCCTTTGGAGAGAGCGCACCGGTTTCATGAGGGCCATCGCGACATCAAACTCCGTCGCGTGTGCCCGCTGAAGATGCCTGGTCAATTTCGCGTGAGGCCGTTCGCAGTAGGGACAAAAATTACGCCGATTCCACTTCCGACGCCCCGGACTATTCGCGTCCGCTGGGCAACGGCGTTCCGTCCGTAGGGGAACGGCATTCCGTCCGCTAGGTAACGACCGGCAACGGCATCCCCGTACGCATAGAACTAGAACTTACGCACTATCAGGCGGGCACCGTGAGCAGCGTCACCTGATTAATGTGTTTGCTGCTTTTGAACAGTCACGTACGGTACACTTTTAAAACAATTGCTTGAGTGCGAGTCCTGACGACTAAATAAAAACTGTGTGCCATCAACGTAGTGAGGCACGGGCGTTTTTGAAAGAGATTAATGAATATTGATGTCAGCTGCAAACTACTTTCTAGGTAGATTTTACTTTTGGTATTGTTTATTGAAAGGTCCTTGGCACGTCGTTGTTGGAGTCGAAGAAGACGGGCTGCTTCCAATGACTGCACAAGGAGCGGACCATCACCACCTGTATGATGTATCTTGTCGTTGGGGCCATAGACCGCGTCGTTCGTGGAGTCGTACGTCACGCGGGGATCGATAGTGCTCTCGTCGAAGGACATGACGAGCAGCCTCTCAAGCGACGTCATGGTATCTGCGGACGAGCGCACGATCTGCAGAGCCATGTCCAGGATCCCCGGTGACGTCCGGAAGCCTCGAGTCCAGCGGTGGATGGTGGAGAGTCCGGGCAGCGGGAACTAGAACTTGTTCTTAAGGAGCTGATAACATCTCCACGAGCAGCAGCGGATCACCCATCTAGCCCGCGGGGGACGCCCAGCAGCGTCACTCTGACAGTTATCCACCGATATACCGCCGGTAGGCTGCGCTGCGGCCAACACATTACATATAATGAAACTAGCCAATGCCAATGCGAACGGAATATGCTGAATGCAATGGCAAACACCTGGACCCTGATAGCACAGCCGCGCGGTTCAGTAATTTGTCAGCGATGACAACGTGTCAAACATACCATCGAGACACCTCAGTTATCACACCGTCATACCGACTGTAGGCTGCGCTGCGGTCGCCTAACCGCCAGTGGCCGGCGGTGGCCCGTACCGCATCGCCCGTGTCACGTGTTCGTTATTTATATGAAATTTCGCCACCACGCCACGCTGAGTACGCGGCCAGGAGTGCCCCTTAACCCAATGTGGCTGGAACAACATAAGTCAATAAATCAACAGCTTTACGTTACAATTAATATAGCCACACCACTCCCTGCTATGCCAAAAAAAAAAATCGCCACCACGCCACACTAAACGCCACTGGAGCACAGCACGCCGCCGTGCTGTGCTCCAGACCGGCACAAAAGCGAGGCCACACTTAGTCTTGTGGCACGCCGCCGCCGCCGGCTCCCGCCACAGCAGCGCAGCGGCGCGGCACGCAGACCAACAACAACACACGCAGGCCACACAACAGTTTTGCAGGACGCAGAGAGGCCACACTAACGTCTTGCGGCACGCCGCCGCCGGCTCCCGCCACAGCCGGCGCAGCGGAGCGGCCACCTGGTCTTGCCGCACGGTAGCAGCATGATCGCCGGCACCGCTACGGCACCTGTGAATTACAAAGTCTCCTATTCATAGATTGCATTATCTACTGCGATTACGTGTAGCCGAAACAAAACGCATTAGATAATAAATTCGATGAAAAACTTTCATTGAAATGAAAGGCTTATGATGTTAAACATTAATAACTGGCCAAATGCATCAAATGGAATCAGTTAGCCTATAAACAGTGTAGGGTACGTTAGTGATGACAAAAAAAATCGTCAAAATTTAGCACTTATATTCTAACTGTGCAAAGGAACCTTTTGTCATTAAGATAATTATGTACGCGAACTTTGTAAGCCTTGCCATGGCCTCCAAGGAAGAAGGTGTCGTGTGTCAATACTTAAGCGGCCCAATCAACTTCTAAAATAGTCAACACTGACATGAGATACCATACCTGAGCATTCCCTCGACCGCTCCAGCTGGTATTTTGCAGAGCGCCGCCGCCGCCGGCTCCCGCCATAGCCAGTGCAGCGGCGTGTCCACCTGGTCTTGCAGCACGCAGAGAAGCCACACACAAAAGTCTTATACCACGCATAGAGGCACAGTCTTGTGACGCGCAGAGGTGTCACAGAGTCGTGCGACATTCGAACACTAGTCACCAGGGTGCACGTAAAGGCGTGCACGCTTCGCCTCCCGGCTGCAGGTAGGCTGCTCTTTTCGAAGACGTTCTCGGTCGCCGATGAGGCGTCGAATCTCACGTATTCGCAGCTGCGTCCTAGTCATAGCGTACCTCATTACGCGTGGATGCAGCTGCGGGAACTTCTGCGCAGCAGCCTCGACAAGTTGGCTGACGACGCCAGTGCCGCAGTCGATATCTCCTCCGTGCATGGTGGTGAACAGCACCTCCAGCTGCTCTACTTGCTCGAGCCACCGCGCGCTGGGCACCGTGAGGCCGCCGCGGCTGAGTGTGTCAATCCAGGCGTGGCGCTCGTCACGGGGTACCTGTTTGGCATCAGACGTGATCTTGCCGAGCGTGCTGTCCACTGTGGCGCACTTAGCGGCCACGTACCCCGCGACGTACGCCAGCGCCTGCCTGGAGAGACTGGCGACACCGGTTGCTCCAGAGGGAAGGCTTGCAGGTGGAGGGGCGGCGCCGGCGCTGGCTGCGGTTCCTGGACACGGCTGGCGGGCGGTCACCAGGTTCTCCACCGCGGTGACGTCCGCGTCCGGCACCTCTGGCTCCACTGGCAGCTCGTGGTCCAGGTGTAGCATCGTGGCGTCGTGGTGTTCAAAGAGACATGTTTTGTTGTCAAAGGATAGAAACTAAATAGTAAGCTAGATACATGGAGTGAGACGCAATACAACCACCAAATTTAAACGAGCATCGTGGTGATATACTACACAAGGATAACATGCTTTGCGATATAACCAATGTGTATGTTGGTCTTATTGTTCACCGGGCAATTAACCTTGCAAGAATAATTGCGCATGTATTATTTGATTTGTATCATCATTTGCACTGATGTTAGGATGCTTACCTGCGAGAAGCAGTTTTCGACGCAGTCTTGGTTTAGCCGGGAGGTCAGCAGATAGCTGATCCCGCGCTGACGCTGCAAAGCGCTGCACAGGGGACGCAGAGCAGCGGAGGACATCACGAAGCACTTCTGAATGGGCAGCATCGAGGGGTTGCCGACCACCCGCGCGTCTCGCATCACTTGCATGAACTTGAGGAGGCAGGAGTACTGCTCGTCGATGGTATGGGCCAGCCCAAACGCCGACCGTTTCAGCTTGTCGTCCGACATGTGGCGGGAGTTGAACGTGTCGAAGGCTTGGTCGACGAGGGCGATGAACTCCGCCTCCTTCCGGTACCGTTCTCCGAAGATGTGCAAGACTGCCTTGGCCACGCGCTCACTGAGGAGCTGGGCGGCCAGGTAGACGCGCTGGCATTCCTGGCCCCGCACCTGCGACCGACACACGGGGCACCGAGGGAGTAATAAACAATGGCGTTGGTTAACCCGACAGGCGGTGGGCCTCCCGGCCACCTTCCGCGCGTTGGGGGGGGTCTTTTTTGGCCCCCTCCCTCGTATCTCCGAAACTGATGGACGGATCCGCAAAATTCAAACAGCGTTCGATAGCCCTGTCAAATTTGTCGAGGGAACTCCAATTGTCGAAAATCCGCGGTAGGGCGTAAGTTGCCTAAGTACATATGTTGCTATTGGAGGTCACTGATAATACCAGGTCAGGTCACTGAAAATACCATTTCAATCATAGGTGCGTCCTCTGCAGGTACGCCGGAGGATGTGCATGCGGCAGGTGCGTCTGCAGCGGGTGTGTGTATCGCAGGTGCGTCTGCAGCGGGTGTGTGTGTCGCAGGTTTGTGTGCAGCGGGTGCGGCAGGTGCGTCTGCAGCGGGTGTGTGTATTGCAGGTTTGTGTGCAGCGGGTGCGGCAGGTGCGTCTGCAGCGGGTGCGTGTGGCACGAGGGCGTCCACAGCCGAGGAGTCCGCGGATGCTGCTCCCGCGACAGGTGATTAGGAGGTGGCCTCCACAGCCGATGGATCCGCCGTGTGTGCGTCCGCCACCGTTTTGTCCGTCAGCAACAGTAACTGAAGATAGCTGACCTTGGATGACCAGAGAATATCACTTTTAGCATGTTTTGGTTGTTTGGGATCATTTTGACGCAAATCAGGACGAGTTGAATTTTCTCCGATGGACTTATAATAAGGTCACTAAATTGACGTCACCAATGCAATCCTCGATGCATGGAGGATTGCGTCACCACGCAATCCTCGATGATCATAGCTCCGTCGGAGATGCTCGGCCAGGCGGCCGTCCTCCTGTGCCGGGTACACTCTCCTCTTCCCGAGCTTCAATGAGCTCGTGCTCCAGGGCGCGGCCTCTGGAATGACAAGATAAATCCATTACAACGGAATACACTTGTTAGGGTGTGGTATATTGAAAGCAAATGGGATGATGCACGAAACTCCCCCACAGCACTCGATTTTAGCGTTATGTTCATGAGTGTGAAAATAACTTCAACAATGTTAATGACCGTCGGTGTTGCTGAAGGTCACATTTCTCAGGATGTGTGACAGCGCTGTGCGGCCCTTTGACAGTTGGCCGGCGGCGCTGTGGTCCCAATCCCCCGGCTCTGCGGGCCAGCTCGGCCCAGATCGGCAGCACAATCCAGGAGGAATACCCACTTGAACTGATGTGCTGAGTGCACGCCTTGTGAATACCATGTTAATGCACGCATTCCAGGCAAAGCCAAACGAAGGGACTGAAATAAAACAACGGACAAATGTGCGTTATATTTCACAAAGAATATCCTGTGATCGGATCATGCTACCCTGTACACCTGTCTCATATTGGGTACCCTGTCTCAGGCTTACCACTCCAGCTCTTTTCACAGAGCGGCTAGGCGTGGGCATGACTTTCACACCAACCAGTTGATCAGTTTTCAGCACAAAGCAGGCAAGGAAGGTCGCCGTATGACGACACCGGTTATATGTTAGCTTTCGGAGGTAATGGTGAATGTCACGCCCCGGAGTGGCAGACGCTCGATGGCATCAAGCTCCTCATCGAATGTCGCCACTAGCTTCCTTCGGACGAGGAGTCCTTGAGGGCAAACAAAGGGAGGTGCCGGCCAGGCGCGTCCAGTGCGCGGAGGATGCTGTTGACGGCGTCCTCTGAAACAGGAAAAATAGATTGTATATATAGACCTCAAGTCTAATCTACTAGAACGATTCAAGTTGGGTACTTATCTAATTAGGCACTCCGTCTCCGGTCTGCCGCTGTATCGTTCATTACTAGTTGGCAGCTCTAAATAAAGGAAAACAAATGTGAGAGTCTTGTTTAATAACAAAGTCTTGAATGCAATCAGCTTGAGATTCCATGATTCACCAAAACGAAGACAAATCACACTGCCGGTAATTAACGCAGATGACACTAATGTGATAGATAATGTATCAGATCACCGAAATTAAACAGAATAGATGATTGTGCCAGAGCAAGATATGTCAGTCCAAAATGTGTCCAAGCATCCAAGATATGTCAGTTACCATACAACTTGGCTAAGAAACCACAGTCTTGATAAATAATGTGACGTTTTTTTTAGTGAATAGTCTGGATTTGGGTTCACACCAACTGACTGGATCCATGTAGAACAGTGTTGGGTAGATTTCAGTAACTCCGCTACCGACCCTTCCATGGCGGCCTCAATCTGTGACACATGTATTCATGTAGGCAAGTGTTTGAAGCAGAACATTCCAGCACAAATAATACCTGCATTCCACATTCCAGCACGTTCCAGCACATTCCAGCACTCCATCCCGACCCAGGGAGCCGCCCGACAAGGTGACCTCTCGTAGCGCGAACCGCGAGCCGCTCCCGCTCGCCGAGAGCCGCCTCAACATGCGGTGGACCTAGTCGGCTCCGGTGACGATACACAGGTGTTGTGGCGCTTCCAGGCCAGGATCGGGGCGGAATGTTCAGTACATGAACGTACTGGGCGCCAGCGGCACAGATGCCCAACATCAACTCCCGGAACATGTGTCCGAGGAGCCGCGGCGAAAACTGCGGGTACGCAACGTCGTTGCCCCCAACTGTTACGAGCGCGTCTCGTGGCCGGTGCTGTGGAGTGACGTCTATCACCCAGCGACGAAACTCTTCAGTGGTCGGCCGAACCCCTCGTCATCCGCAAGCCACTACGTCGGGCCCAGGTGCCAGGTGCCGGCCCAGTAGGCGAAACCATCACCCAAAATCAGCATCGTGCTCAAAGAAAATTAAAGAATTTCAGTGTATAGTGTTAGTGTACAATCTTCGTAAAAAGTTCAGTGTATAGTGTTATTCAGTGTTCAGTGTTAGTGCGGTCTTTTAGTAAAATGTGCATTCTTTAACCATTCATGTTGGACCAAGCAATTGAAAAGCGAGTTCATCCCCCGGGTAGAGCTGTGGTGTTGCCCACACATGCTAGGCGCCTGCCAGTTGGGTTTCCCCGTATGGCCCTATGTCACCATGAGACATAAAGAACCGCCAACTGCTACACGCATACCATGCTGCTGTTTGAGATATTGGCCATCATTGGCAAAACGCGCCGCCTCCTGCGTGGTAATAGCGAGTCAGCACACGTGCCGGTACCTCGAATTGGTCGCTTGCCACGTAGTTGCCCACTGGACTCAAATAGCACTGCAGTGCTCGAGTCGGGCAATTAAGTAAAAACCAGGACGGCGGCTAGCTTCCTCAACGGAGGTCGAGACTGGACCATGTGACACAGTACGGTAGCGGGCGTTCAGGAGCTTCACACACAAAAACTCACACTGGTTGGAGTTCATGTCTGAGTGCGCGCTCATGTGGTCAAGATGAAGCATTATGGCCGACCTGATGTCGCGCTTGTTCGCGCCGATCAGAGCCGCAGGTGCTCTTCCGTGACGGGCTCGCATCTACGTATTGTTGTCCTTTCCAATGTCCTTTGACCATTTGTCACACAGGCCACATGGCTTAAAGTCATATTCGATACGCACGGATAAAGAAACAAATCGCACTCGGTCCAAGAAGAGCGAAAAAGCCACGAAACCACACTACCCGACAAGCCGCCTCACCAATCGTCAGCCAATAGCCAATCAGCGGCAAACTCCAACAGGGCAATATAGGAACGACGCCACTAAATTCACGACATCTTCCCCTCAAAATAAAGTTACCAGCTATCATACTGCAGTCCGCAGCGTCTCGCGCGACGGTCTTGCAGATAGTGCCGACGTCGATCGGCGTGCAGAGGTAGGGGTAGGGCGCCGGCCTCGCGCGCGAGGGCGTGTGCCCACTCGTTGCCGGGGAGCCCGCACTGTGTAGGAACCCACTGCATTATCACTGGCTGGCCGCCTTCGGTGAACGCGGCCAGCAGCCTCCATATGTCTGCGGACAGAGGGGCCCTCTGGGCCGGCGGGCCGCTCCGCAGTAGGGCCAGTGCCGCCGTCGAGTCGGTGTGGACGATATTCGGAAAAGAGGTGTCGCGGTCAGCAATGGTCAACAGCTCCTCCAACGCCGCTCTTGGGCGAATAGCTCGGCGCGGGTGCTAGAGCAGAGGGCGCCGGCCGCGACACGCACCTCTCGGATTTCGCCGTTTGGGGGGATGCTGATGGCTCCTCCTCCATCTAGCACACCATCGGTGGCGGAGCCGTCTGGCCAGATCAAGCTCGCCTCGGACGGGAGCTCCGCCAGACGGCTGTCCGCCGCCTTGGCTTGCTAGACGTCGCGCCCAAACTCGCTTCAGGTCGTCAGTCTTTCTCTAGCGCGGTGGCGCCGCTTCGCCGTGGCAGCCTTCAGCGGGTTATCCTCAGAGAACGCGTTCGCATTGGCGAGGAGCTTGGATGACAGGACATTCCGGCTGGCGGCCATCGATGGCAGCGAGTAGCAGCGATGAGTGGGCAGCCGGTGAGGCAGCTCGTTTGTTATCTTTCAGTTCCTTCGGATCCTTGACCCATGGGTAGGAGGCTTCCCAGTGATCATCATGATGCTTAAGTCCCGCTTCAATGAGTTTCAACTCTCTCCTCACGAAGAGTGTAGTCTTTGCCCCCTGGGGGACATTTGCCACACTTGCACGATCCACACTTGGGAGTGCATTGTGTTCCTAGTGACTCTGTGGTGAAGAAATCTTCCAGACTGGCTGGTGAGATTGCACACACTTGCATGTGCATCGACATGACCGCGGTGTTCTCGACCAAGCTGGGGTATGACCCACTCGCACACACACCAAACCTGTTGCGCAGCAGCACCAGATTCTCCATTGACTTTTCTCTGACTGGGTGTTGCGCAGCATGGTCAAAGCCAATCAGAACTTCAATTTCACCCTTGGGCCTTTTCGCATCGAGTACAGTTGAGCTGAAGTCATCCTTCATGTTCAGGTTGATCTTCGTTGAGATCTGTTCGATTCCATTGGCTTCAAAGTCGACGCTGTGGCCATCCTGATCAGTCAGAGGGAGGATGTACTTCTTTGAGTTCAGCTGACTGTTCTTGCAGCCCATGCCTACAATCGCGAGAGATCATGGCTTCCCTTTGAGGTTCAGTTCCTTTGCCTTTCTGTTGGTGATGAAACTTGTGGTCGACCCACTGTCCCAGAGCACATTCACGTCCTTGCGTCCGCTCCGTATCTTCATGATCGGCAACAAACGTGCAGACGAGTCAGATTCAGCTGTTGTGAAAACTGGAGCCGGTTCAGGAAGATGCAGTGCTTCATTGTGATATGGATCACATCCTGTCACAGGACATCTGTACTTGTACCTGCAGTCAGCTGCTCTGTGTCCTCTCTTCAGACAACATCAACAGCCTCCTTTCTTCTGCACTAGAGCTCTTCTCTCTCCAGGCTTCATGCTCTTGAATCCTCTGCACGCTTGTGTTGTGTGGTCTCCCAGACCATGCAGTAGACATTTCAGTCGGTTTTGTTCTGTGTTGTGGTTTGTCGAGCCAACATGCACAGCAGCCTTTGGAGTAGAGGTGACTGCTGGGTCCCTGATGTCGGAAAGCAGGTATTTTGTCACTCTTCTCACTTCCAAGAGGAACTTCAGAAGATGAGGGAACTTGTCATTCTTGTTGACATCTTTGTCTCTCGCCAGGCGTCGCGCCCAAAGTCGGGCACTCCGACGCTGCCGTATCGCTCACAAGACTCGTGCAGACGGCCGGAGTCGACAGTCCCAGCCTCCTGCGGCTGACCGGGGACCAGCAAGCTGATTCGCATTACTCGCTTTGTGTGGTCAGAGAAGCGTGTCCTCAGCTCCTGGATTGTGCCATCCAGCATCGGCACGAAAATTGATATGCGGAAGAACTGCTCCGCCGAGTCTGCTTGCTAATTTTCACTATGCGTTTGCCTTTTAACAAGGCGTTTTGGTTGTTTATCCTCGATGCCGTGCCGCATGGCAAGTTCATGAACGCGGTCGAGCAAAGTTTTGAAAGCCTCTTCCGCTTTGTCTCGCCGGTTCTCCGGAGTCTGTTGCGCGGCGTGGACCAGTCCGGCAGCATGAACGGCCTCGTGGTTCCTTGGAGGACCAGCTGTGTGTAATGCGTGCATATTTCGCGAGTCTAGAGGGCCGGTCCAAACACACCTAAATAAAAACTACGGCAAGCTGAATAAGCCATGTATAAACCATGAAATGGAATAAACCATGACCAGGTGAGTTGTCCTTTCTGACATCCGGCACACTTCTCTGTGCGCGCGTACAGCTTGCCCTAAACATGTAGCCAAGAGATCCAGTTCATTATCTTTCAAAGTCATCACTCGTGACATGGTCGCAGTGTGCTTGCGCAGTATAGTGGACGTCTGCGCGTTCGGGTCTTTCACACCTTTCACCTTTGCGAATTTTCGCAAGGCATCGCAACCACGCCTCGCAACCATCGCAACCACGCAACCACGCCTTCAACTGTCTCGTCGAAATCGCTCAGAGCTTCTTCAGTCTCGGGATGCTGTGCAGCTTCGTTGGCCGTCGTTGCCGCCATGTAGTCTTCCACTTGCTTTGCTGATGCTATGCCTTCGGCGATTGAGGAGGATCAGAGAAGTCAGAACGAGCTCCGCCATGCTGTTATAGGACTCTGCCAAGCGACAATTTGAATTTCGATGACATAATTTGGACTTAGTGGCGCCCTATTCGCTAGTTACTTGCTTAGAAGATAAAAATGCACAAATCGGAAACTACTTTACCCGAAGAACAGTACAGTGTTGCAAGAAAAGAATTATTTAAGCCTCTAGCATATCTCAATTAAGCATTATTCATACATTTTTGTTCATGCATATAATTGCATCAAAGGCGATATGTCCGTAGATCACCAACAGCCCCCCAGCCGGGCCCCGCAGTCGACAAACACGCCTTGTCGTTCTGAGCTCTATTTCCCGACTGCTCGCACGCTCACACCGCCCGGCGCCCCCAGCGCTGCGTACACGACCCCGACAGTTTTACACATCAATAGGCCTTAGCATAGCCAGCCTGCTTTTCAGCGCGTACTTCTTCAGCTTGGCGACGAGTCTCTCGCGCTACGGTGGTGTCCGATGGCAGGCACTTCTTTGAGATGATTGCCGGCGCTGGCTATCCGCCCCAACGTTGATGAGGGTCGCAGATCCTTGGCGACGCAAGCTACGGCGGCGTCAGTCATCTTCCGCTTAGCAGCACTGTATACTCGCTCGGGAGGCTCCTGCTGGAAGAATCCAGCGATGCTGCTCTGACCAGCGGATGGCTTTTTCAGGCCGCACTTGTGACTTGAAAGCGAGCTCGTGCCGTCCTTCAGAGTGAACGCATACACAATGCGACATTCTCGACAGGCTACGAATGGA
The DNA here is from genome assembly GCF_019059575.1 of Amphibalanus amphitrite. NCBI lineage: Eukaryota > Metazoa > Arthropoda > Thecostraca > Balanomorpha > Balanidae > Amphibalanus > Amphibalanus amphitrite. Next base: position 109,991 of record NW_024882507.1, on the reverse strand, counting down.
TCACCACTCCCCCGTCACAGACGACAAGGTCAAATTGGGACCATACCTTCGATTTGCCTACGTCTTCTTACGGAAGGAAAGCTGCGAGCTTCCCTCGCGCACAAGCTGCGCTATCTGTACCTTATCCAGTGGCATGGTAGGTGGCGTGCATTCCATTCACGATCCAACAACCAACAACTGTCAATACTCAACCCAACAGTAAAGACATTAAACAGTAAACAGCCCTCACAGCAACGCATTCCCTTATTTAAATAGAACAACACATCCTCCTTACTGTCAGCGCCAGAGAGGAGGTCGCCACAACAGAAGTTGTCACGCATTTCGCAAACGGCGACACTGTCACCATACTGAGCTGTGTGGTGTCGAATCGTGGCGTTCGGCAGGTAGGGACTGGACGCCACACCGAAAGTCACCCTCTGGAACCGCATGACCCTGGTGCGTCCCTCCTTCCGCCATAGAAACCTATGGACGTCCTGATTCTCTCGAGCCAGAGCAATCTGCAGAAACGCCTTCACGATATCCGCAGAGAAACCATGGCGCCACCTCCGGAACCTGAGCAGGACATCCACCAAACTGGATGTCAGGGCCGGCCCGACCTCCACACAGTCGTTCAGTGAGACGCCGTTTCGCCCCAGCGCGGCTGTCCTCGTGCACATCCGAACAAGTCAACCACAAGTCGCCGAGTCGGTGCTGCTGCTCTCCAGCTGCAGCAGGCAGGCAACAGAATCAGGCAACAATTAAGCATTGAGTTTGTGTCGACATCATGCCACTTGTATCTAAAAAAATCGGTTATCAGGTTTTTCGAAGCTAATCGACGTAGCTTTAACCATGTTTACCACATTTTGCCAATAGAAATGTTTCTTATTCCCCGGGAGGCTTAAAATCATAAATTGTTTCAAAATTCACCCAGTGAGCTGATGACACTCTCACCTCTTCGAGCTCGTCCTCGCACTCGGCGATCGGCGACAGGAGCCTGCCGTACTCCTTACTCTGCTGCTCCCCCAGCTCCACCTTCTGGTTGTACAGCTGCGACTGCAGCTCGGCGGCCGCTGCCTCACGACAGGAGGAGGTACGACAGGAGCCTGTCGTACTCCTTACTCTGCTGCTCCCCCAGCTCCACCTTCTGGTTGTACAACTGCCACTGCAGCTCGGCGGCCGCTCCCTCACGCCGGGCAGCCAGCCGCGCGGCCGCCTCTGCCGTTTCCGCCTCCTCGAGCCGGCGGCGCAGCTCGCCAGCTGCCGTCTGTTCGTCGCGCAGCTGCTGGTCGCGCTCCGACAGCTGCTGGTCGCGCTCCGACAGCTGCGAGCGCACCTGACAGAGACCAAAGCAGTAGAATGGTTAAAGAGTCATTAGGCAACGCAGAAGAAGTCAACGAACAAATAGTAAACCAAGAAAAAAGCGACAGATACGCAAGCACTTTGGAAATAAATAACAGCACTGGTCAATGCCAGCACCCTTTCACGTCACTTTTCCCTGAACTTCTTCTTCAATTTTAAAACGCCCGAGTTCAGTTTAATTGCCAGGATTTACATGCCGTCTATAGCATCACCGCCAGTGGCGCAGAGAGGGACCGTATGACATCCAAATAGGATAGGGATGACATGTTTTTTACAGGGGAAAGCTTCTTCCAGAAACGTGTGAGAGTCAGATCAGTTTCATCAGCAAGCATTGACGTAGCTTGCCTTACACTGTTTTCTCCACTACTTGATCACGGATAAATTCATCAGTTTTGTTGTGCTCGCCGCGTGTGACGCTCACTTGACTCTCTGGAGGACTCCACGCGAGTGTATTGAGACGCGAGCGAAAACAACACAGCAGAACCAACAACCCGTCAGCCACGTTCGGCGGCCATATTCTCCCCCGATCTGGGTTCCGCCCACTAGTGGTGTTCTGGCGACCTGCGGGAAAAACTGGAAAGGAACAATGGGCTGTTTACATACGAAAGGAAAGCGGCGCTGGCAACACGAATAACCAGTAACAATGCACAATAACATTAGACCAAAATACCAATGGATAAGCTAGGAGGACACCCATAGGGCGGCACGAGCAATCCCGCCGCGCTTATCCATGCCGCAACACCACCCCTCTCTTAAACGAAACGGCGTACCTCAGCAAATCGGAAACTCGCCAAAAACACAGCACGCGCACGCGAACTGAACTGACGATCGTTGCTTCTCGTCGACGACCTCCCGGTTTCCATCGGGAGATCGCTTTTTGTCGACGATTTTGCCATTTGGTTTGCTGCTTCAAGCGCTCGACACGCGGCTAGACAGCTGCAGCTCGCCGTAACACGTTTGGAGAGGTGGAGCGGTAAGAATGGTCTTCGTTTTTCCACAGCGAAGACCGTGGCAATGCACTTTTGCCGCCGACGTTGTGACGACCTAGCTTTGGGAATCAAGCTCTACGGACAGGTGATTCCCACTCGGCCGGTGGCGAAGTTTCTTGGGATTTATTTTGACAGTCGCTTGACGTATAAGGAACATTTTAGAACGCTTCGGGAACGGTGTTTTAAATCCCTGAACTTTTTAAAATGTGTTGCTCGCACATCTTATGGGGCGGACCGCAGGACCCTTCTTCTCCTGTACCGATCGATAGTTCGGTCGAAGCTGGATTACGCTTCTTTTGTGTACGATTCAGCGAGCCAATCCAGCAAAAAGGTCCTCGACGCAGTCCATCATGCTGCAATCCGTGTCGCCACCGGAGCATTCCGCACCTCGCCCAGCAGCAGCCTTCTTGCTGAGGCGCACGAGCCGCCTCTATCCCTACGCCGCCAGATGCTTGGGATGCGCTATGCGCTGAAACTGCGTCAGTTCCCGACGCATCCGACGTATCCGTACGTCTTCTCCACCTACTACACTCGACTTGACAGAGCGCGACAATCGCTCTGCTTTGGAGCGCGCATGAGAGGTCTCTTCTCCGCAGCCAACATAGGTTTACGTGTCGTACGACGTAGCTGGGGTACGTCCTCTCCGCCTTGGAAACACGCAAAACCTCAAGTAGATCTCTCACTCTCCGAAGTTAAGAAGGATGACTTGCTGCCTTGTGAGGCGCGAGTCAGGGCCTTGCAACACATCGTCTCGTACGATGGTTTTAACACCGTTTTTACAGACGGATCAAAAACACCTGAGGGAGTGGGATGTGCTTTTATCGCAGGTCGCGATACCCGCTCATTCTCTCTACCTTCTTTTGCCTCGGTGTTTTCGTCTGAGCTAGTCGCCATCGAGAAGGCTCTGTGTTTTATCGAGGTGTCGGACGGCCTTTCTTACTTGATTTTATCGGACTCCCTAAGTAGCCTTTTGGCGTTACGGAGTTTTAATCCAGTTGACCCGATCGTTCAAGACATTTTAGCTCGACTTCAGTCAGTGGAACAATCGGGAAAATTTGTTCAGTTCTGCTGGATTCCCAGCCACGTCGGCATACACGGCAACGAGCTGGCAGATGCGGCCGCGAGGCGCGCGGCCGCAGCCTCCTGCACTCGACGTCTGCCATTGCCGGCGCGTGACCTTTATTCGGCTGTGCGATCTTTCATTCTCTCTGAGTGGCAGGCAGAGTGGAGCCTACGTGGAGGCGGAAAGCTCCGTGAGGTGAAGCCGACTTTGGAGCCATGGAGGTCTTGCTTGCAAGACAACCGGTCCAACGAGGTGATCTTGTGCAGGCTCCGAATCGGCCATACATATGCCACGCATGGCCACCTCCTCCGCGGAGACGAGCAGGCCATTTGCAACGGTTGTTCCGCGCCTCTTACCGTCGCTCACGTGCTCTTATCTTGTCCACTTCTAGAACCAGACCGGACGCGCTACCTCGGCCGCATCGCTCCGGCTACCACTGTTCGCCACCTGCTGGGTGACGAGTCACCCTGGGTCTTATCTGGCAACATCTTTTCCTTTATCCGCGCAGTCAAATTCAAAGCGATTTACTCGACCTGACCCAAATCCTCTCTAGTCTCCTTGTCTAGTCAGTTGTCTATTACGACGCTCTTGCGTTGTTTTATTTTACCCTGTCTTTTTTATAAAGTCTTTTACTTTCTAGTCTTGATATCTAGAAAGTTTCTTCTTTTGAAACACTTGTTTTACTAGCGCGACGTTATGGGCGCAAAATGACCTTTGCAGTCGACGCGCCCTAAAGCCCCAATAAACAAACAACAAACCCCTAGGGTGAAAACTTATAAGGCGCCCTAGCACCCTCCCGCCGCGACGCGGGGTCACTAACTGCGGTTCAGCCGCTCAACCATACCACACGACTGCGGCGAGTCAGGGCAGGGCTTCTCAAGAGGACTCAAGCACTCCGCCACACTGTTCGGTGGCTTCTCAAACAGCTTCTCAAGCAGCTTGCAAATGGTTTTAGGATCAACCGAGCGCAAGCCATGAGGCTGGGTCTCAAGGGCATTCAAACATCCTCTCAGGAAAATGCTGAGGTGATCCAGAGCTTCCGCATCATCTGCCCGAAGAGCTGGCAGGTTCTGCATCTGGGTGATCAGACTGGTCACTGCATAAACCCCAGTGTCGTACCAGTTGTTCAGCAGTTCGACTGCTTGCGAGTAGCTCCTTTCTTCTGGCAGGTGGACACATGTCTGCACAATATCATGTGGTTTTCCTTGCGTTGAGCAGGTACAACAGCTTCTCTGTCTCCGAATCCACATTACTTGCAATGTTCGCCTCGAAGGCTTTCAAGAATGGCTTGTACTTTGAAGAATCTCCCTTGAACACAGTCAGGTCAAGTGCAGGCAGCTGGAGCCTTCTTGCCATTCTGATGTCATGTCTCATGGGCTCTGTTGCTTCATGTGAATATGCAGATTCTTGTGACCTTGCAGTCACCTCTTGCTTGTGTGACGCAGTCCTTGCTTGTGGCCTTTCTGCAACTTCCCGCAACAGAGATGCAGCATTTGACTTCTTTTCTTGTCGTTGAGCTGCAGCTTCTTGCAACTTTGGCACAGTTACTTCCATCAGCTTTGTTGCAACTTCTTTTTGCCCTGCTTGCACAGTTACTTGCGGCTTTGTTGCAACTTCTTGTAGCTGAGGTACAGCCTTGGGCTCGCTCTCCAACGGATGAGACAAGGTTTCATGTGGCTGCAACATCATCTGCTCCATCTGTGCTTCAGTCATCATTTCTTCAAACACCTTCTCTCGGGCTTCACACTCCTCAATCTCGGCCTGAAGCTCAACCTCTTCCCTCATACGACGAAGCTCGGCTTCCTGTGCTTCAAGTAAGTGCTTCTTTTTCAGAGCTTGCCTCTTCGCAGAGAGCCCAGCCAGCTTCGCTCTTTCCATGGCCCGGGCAGAGGCCATGCTGGCTGCCGTTCTGACACTTGAGGCAGGCCTGTCACTTGTGGCATCTCCACCTCTAGATCCTGATTGTGTCTCAACACCCTTGTCGTCATCTACCTTCTTTGGCTCATGTTCTTCCTGTAGGTTGTCTTTCTCTTCTGTGGCTTGCCTCATGGCTCCCTGACTCTGGTATTGCTCCTCTTTTAAGATCTCTCGCAACCTCTCCAGCAGGACTGGCTTCCTTCCTCTCACATCCTCCCCTCGTCTACTCGACTCACTGACCAGCTCCTCCGTCAGCTTGTAAAGATCCATTACTTGATCAGGCGTGAGGCAGAGGGAATGGGAAACACGGGATATTCAAATAAATACAGGCTCTGCTTATCTTAACCTACAAATAGCCAGTAACACGTCACTACTCGCTGCGTTGATATTTCTCGTCCTAAAGCATATAACAACAATATCCATTCAGTAATAGCAGTATTCAAAACATGTTTAAAATGCCTCGCGATATCGATAACATTACGAAAGACATAGGCGACTTATAACATACTTGCAATGATGACGTCACACACGCGTGACGTGACGTGGACTCGTCATTTCTGAATTACTGTATGATGCACGAAAGACACTGGTATACCTATGCAAAGTTTCATCGCAGTCGGTCTACGCATTAACAAGTTATGGGCAAAACATTTTTTTCGCAAAAAAAAACATTTTTTCGCAGAACATTTTTCAGGTCCATCATCTGCGAACCAGGTAGAGCGTTTTTTTTTTTAAGAAATACACCGCCACCCATTAATAGGTGACCAGGAGTGCCCCCACCCTCGAACCCAACGACACAGAACCTTGCGTTAACACCAAAAAACAAAAAGAAGCAATGTCGTGGCACTCCCTGCTAAGAAATGGAGAAAAACATAAAAGTAAACCAAGAAGGCAGCAAGGAATTAGGCAAGGCCCAGTAAGAAGTCAGAAAGTAGTCAATGTGCTCATAAGCCACTGACTGGCCCCCCACTACGATCCCGAAATGACTGTCTATATAAGAAAGGCATGCAGACATGGGGCAGAGAAGAAAGGAGGGATTAGGCATTGAGTGAAATAACCAAGACATGCAATATACTTTTATACTCAAGAAGTTTTTCAACGGGTAGGTGAGGCTCTGGTCAGGTTCACGCAGAGGTCATTGTTAAAGCACAGGATGGCTCTCAGCTAAGCGGAGCTTGTTGCCGAGAGGCCCTCCTGCCTCTAACATCATCTGTGGGTGACTATTTGGTACTATTTTGTATTATGTTGTGTTATTTTGTGTTATATTAAGTATATACTTTATGTGATAAGCTTCAACATAAAGTACTCTATGGCTTAACTGTATGCGTATACAATACATTTATTGTAAGTTATTGTATTTATTAGCAATGTGCGTATTTATTTGCTAGGTGACTGTTTTGAGGTATTTTGTATTATTTTGTGCTATTTTTTGTTATATCCACTATATGTGATAAACTCTCCCATCACACAGTGTAACATGTAGTTGCTTTTAGTATTCCGCAATTATTAGTTGTTTTGATGTTTCTTTGATTTTCTGTTTTGATACTCGTTCAGTTTTGGCATGTGGAAAGAGTGGAGTTATCATAGCATTCCAAATTCTTGGACCAATCCATGTAATCGTATGGGTGCGGTAAAGTTTGACGTCTCGACGTGCGGGGTTGACATTGACGTCTCCCCCGCTTCTCGACTAGTCGTCCATCATGGCGACAGCTACCCGTGCCTCGTGCATCCCTCCTCCGACCATAAGGTCAGGGTTCTTCCAGTGCGATCCCAGGCGGATACGTCCACTCTCCCAGTCAAACTTACGGAGGGGAAGGTGGCCGGGAAGTCGCGACCCAGGATGACCAGTCTCGGTGCAGTCAATGATCTTGAGTACATGGTCGCGCACATCACCCTCTCCTACATCAACACAGTCACAGTTCCAACCACGCCAGCCTCTCCACACACACCATGCACTTGACTGCCAATACCCTGTAAAAGGTCAGTCCAAACATCATGAAAATGATGCGGCATTTCCTGATTCGCATCAGATACGCGACTGTCGCCGCCTTTTTGGAAGTGCCGGTTCGACCAGACAGTCTGATACAAGCTTCCTCAGCTTCCCCTCGACGGTCTTGGGAGCGTGCGCATCAAACATGGGTTTATACTGTATACCTCGACATGATCTGGAGTACCCTGGCCATAGGCACAAATCTCCGCCCGGACTCCGCTAGTTTTCGGGCCTCCCTCTCCAGCACATACGTTTGGTTCGGGGGGAAGGGCTCCCTTCTAGCCAGTGCCCCCGCGGAACTAGCAACGGTACTTAACTCGCCCACAACCGCTTCGTCGGATGGCCCATACATCAGTTCTGTCATCACAGGCACGCTTTCAACAGCTTCGCTGCGGCGGTTTTTGGCGGTGTAGTCTTTGTAAGCCGTTTCAGGGCGGTGGGTCATGTGGTTAGCGATTTGTTTACGTTGCACCTCACTGACGCTTCCGTACGCCGCGGACCCCATGGCCTTTCGCGTCATCGTCGGGTTAAATGTACGGAGCCCGAACATCGCGCAAACTGCCGCGATGTCATTCGACACCTTCGACGTGGGGAAGAGTTTGTCACTTCCTGCTTGTTTTTTGAGGAGGAAAGGTCTAAACTGTTCCACGTAAGCGCTTAGATGCTCCTGAAGCCTCTCTCCCACCACTAGGTTTACAGACCCGTAAGATGCCCTGGACTTGTGCTCGTTTACCCGAAGAACGCCCACTATCGAACAGCACACGCGCTTTGACAGCGTGACTCTGAGACCCAATCACATGTACAGTCTGTCTTAAAAGTACCGCGCAAAGTAACGGTGGATCCATCAAGCCTGACCGAGGAAGGGCGTGCTAAATTTGAGTCACCGAAGCAATTGACACTCTCGTCCATTCCCCAGGTCAATTGGTTCGGTAACTTTCAAATTAAAGAGGGCCCTTCCTCGGTCAAGCTTGATGGATCCACCGTCACTTTGCGCGGTACTTTTAAGACAGACTGTACAGTTGTAGTGGGCAGCACAACTCTGTCCACACCAGCCTGGGAGGCCAGAGATGCTTCAGCACACTGGAGCCGGGCCTCTGTCTCAACTGACATCGCACCCCTGCTGTCTAACTGAGGCTGGGTCTGAGCACCCCCTGATCCCTGTTGACGCCGAACCCTCCTTCTGAAAACAGATCAGTGTCTTGTGTCTCCTCTTACAGAAACCACACCTCACCCGACAGGAACGGGCAGAGTGCCCACGTGAGAGACAACAGAAGCACAAGTGAGCGAGCCTGACCTTGACCAGTCGCTCGCTGCAGTTCAGACCCACCCACTGGGAACACTTAGCTGTCTGATGGGCGCCTGAACACAGGCAGCAGGTCTCCGAAGACAGCTGCAGAGCCGCTGCAGCAGCTGGGGCGGAAGGCCCCTCCCGGCGTCTGGGCCCACCAGCAGCAGCAGGTCCTCGAGGTCAGGAACCAGGCGCTCCAGGGGGCGCCCGCTGAGCACCCGCCTGTCCTCTTGAAGATTGCTGCTGCACTGCTCCTCCCTCCAGCTGGGTGAAGTTCTTGGATCTCTCCCGTCGGGAGATCTCACAGGCCAGGAACTCCAGGAGGAAGTTCAAGTCACTGTCCTTGCCCTCAGCTCCTCGATCCCACTCAAGGCGAACATTCTAGGGGAGCTTGGAAGTTGAAGAGCATCAGGGGTGTCAAAAACACACCAAACTTCTCTCCCTGCACTCCGAGTCCCTCCAGGCTGCGGATGTGAGAAAGCAGCTCGTCCTGCAGGCGCTGAAGGTCCGTCTGCTGCACACTCAGCAGGGCTTCAATGTGGATAAACCTCAGTCTCTGTGAGGTTCTAGTGAGCGGATGCAAGATCTGGCCAAAATACCACGTCTTTTTTGTTGTGATTTTTCTCGATAAACTTGTCAAGTCGTGGAATGCACTCTTTCTGTTAGGTTGCAGCATTCATTTTTGCATTCATATGCGATATAGGGGCCACTGATGCCCTGTTCCGAGATGGCGGCCATTACTCGCAGGCTTTAGCAAGATTTTCCTTAGGCGTCCCCACACTGTTTGCTGCTGCTTGTTTTGAGCTTCCGTAACCAAAGGGACAGTTGTGCGCCGTCGATATTTCATTGCCGTCCTTGTTTTCAGTATTTTCGACACATGCTGTTGTGTTACGTTAAATTTTGCGGCCGCACGAGACTGAGAGTGACCTAAGTTCTCCTTCAGGTACTCTTTAAGGGCCTCAAGCTTTCTGGGGCCCATTTTCTTGGGCGTTCGACCCCCACCAGTTTTTCTTTTCATGGAGATGCCGTCGTCACACCTCTTCAAAATTTCGTATATAGTTGATTTTGGTATCCCCATGGCCACGAAGCGTTTTACGCTCTATGCTTTCCCCTTACGCCAGTGGTCAGCGTAAAGCCGTCCAATAACGTTTCTGCACTCTGTCTTGTTTAGTCCGTCTAGTGCCGACATTGTTGGAGAAGTAAATAATTTCCGGACCTGATGCTGTAGAAAATTAATGTAGATTTCACGTGAATATTCACTTTAGCTCGTGCGGCCTCTAGTTTGAAAGATTCAGCTAAATTGACTTTTCCGGATTTTTAGTGTGGACCTTTATGCCCGCCAGCCTGACGGCGGCGTAGGACCCGCTCGGTTGGCGCCGCGCATTCTCGAATTCAGCGACGGTCAGCTGTGAATAGACCTGGGTCCGCTGTCCGTGCATCAGCCCCGCGGTAACGAAAAGAACCTGCCTAAAGGTGGGAGCTAGGCTCTCCGGGTCGACTAGGGCCGCCGTCTCCCCAGTCCCCTCCAGGGCGTCTCGCATCTGGGTCATCCAACGGATCGCCGAGCGCCGCGCCTCCACCCGGCGTTTTGTGCCGATGTCGGCCTCTAGCTCGAGCTGGCGCTCGGGGGACCCATGATGGGCCGAGTCCCCGCCTCGGGTGTCTCCGGGGTGTCAGCGGCAACAGCCGCTTTGGCACTCCCGGAGGCGGAGTCGGCAGACGAGGCTTCCTTAGCCTCGAGGGCCTTCTGGACGAGGCGAGCCCTCCTCGCCTCGCGTGCCTTCCTCTCCTCCTCCCCCCGCCGCAGCGCCTCCTGCACCGCCGTGGGCGGTCGGGGGCGGGGCGGGGTGGGTGGCGCCTTACCCTGCGCCGGGGGGCGCCGACCACCCTGTCGGCGCTGGACGACGGCCCAGCCGTCTCCATCACCGTTCGCGGCTGGAGCGGGACTGGGTGGACCCCACACTGACTCTAGAGCAGCCTGCTCTGTGTTGCTCGGCGGCGCACGAGGCGCCGTGGTGTCCGCTGAGTCACCAGTGGCTACGACGGTGAGGCCGAATCGTTTGAGAAGCTGCACGAGCTGTGCTACACTCATCTGGGAGGCATCGGTAGAGTTTCGAGAACTGTAGAGGCCTCCGGGCCAACTACCAGGACCTACAGTCTCTTATCCGTTGGCGCACACCCCTTGTTTTAGGTCTCCAGGAGACCAAGCTAGCGCCAAACGTTACCTTTGCCATCAAGGGCTACTCTGTTTTTAGAAGAGACCTGGACACCCCTACCATTGCCCATGGAGGTGTGATTCTGGCGGTTCACCACAGCGTACCTGCTCGCCAGGTGCCGCTGCAGACTCCCCTGCAGGCGGTGGCCGCCAGAGTTGATTTCAACCACCGGGAACTGACAGTGTGCTCCTTATACCTACCACCAGGTATAGCGCTCCCGGTGGTTGAGCTGCATCGACTTGTCGATGAGCTTCCACCTCCGGTCCTGGTAGTCGGCGATTTTAATGCCCATAGCCTGGCGTGGGGATGCGACACGACTGGCACTCGTGGTCGACTTTTAGAATCTTTTATCCGCGATGAGGCGCTGTGTATTTTAAATACAGGACAGCGCACCCATTTTACAACACCCTCCGGTCAAACATCGGCTCTGGACCTGAGCTTAGTCAGTCCGCGGCTAGCTCAGCTTTTTACCTGGTCCGTCCATGACGACCCACTCGGGAGCGACCACTTCCCAGTGTGGCTGGAGCACCAGGAGTCCCCAGTGTCAGGCAACCGTCCACCTAGGTGGAATGTTCGGAAGGCCGACTGGGGCGAATTCCAGGCCGCCGTAGAGGCCACGGTTTTATCCAGAGCCGACGCCTCTGTGATGTCTACAGATGATTTTACATGTTTACTCATTAACTCCGCAAACGGGTGCATACCCAAGACGTCGAGTCAGCCTCGTCGTCCTCCGGTCCCGTGGTGGACCAAGGAATGCGGAGATGCGATTCGTGCCAGGAAGCGCGCTTTTAGAAAGTTTGACCGGAGTAGTACTACTGAGAACCTCATCGCTTTTAAGAAAGCGCGGGCTTTTGCCCGTCGCGTTTTAAAAGAGGCAAAGGCTGTTTCATGGCGCACGTACGTGAGTTCCTTAAACCGTTTTACTCCTACGACCCAGATATGGGCACGCATGAAGCGCATTGAAGGCCGGTTCAGCTCTGTTCCGCTTCCGGTTTTAAGAGTGAACAACACGGACATATCCCACCCTTTAGACGTCGCAGAGACGATAGGCCGTGCACTCTATCAGCGCTGCCGAGGAGAGCCGTCCTCACGACCTGCACCAGCCGCCGTGGACTTCAGCACAGCTGAAAATTTGATGTACAATGAGCCTTTCTCTATGGCTGAGCTCACGTCTGCCATCAGCTCGTTGCGCAGCGTCTCAGAAGGTCCGGATGCTGTCCACAACGACATGCTCCGTCATCTCCCCGCAGTTGCCCTCGAGGCGCTGCTAGCAACCTTCAATTCGCTTTGGGAGACTGGCACTTTCCCTGAGACCTGGCGGGAAGCCACTATCATTCCTATCTTGAAGGCTGGCAAGTCGGGACATGACCCTCTCCACTATCGGCCCATCTCTCTCACATCATCGCTTTCAAAGCTGATGGAGAAGATGGTCAATGTGCGTCTTGGCTGGTTTTTGGAACATCACGGTGTTTTTACAAACGCCCAGTGCGGTTTTAGAAAGCACCGCAGCCCTGTTGACCACATTTTAGCCCTCGACACCGAGATACGCACCTGTTTTACTGAAAAGAAGCACCTTGGAGCACTGTTCTTTGATATTGAGGCGGCCTATGATACAGTGTTACGACACAGAATACTTTCCAAAGTACACGAGTACGGCATACGCGGCCGGATGGGCCTCTTTATTAAGAACTTTTTATCGGGTCGTCGGTTCAAAGTCCGAGTTGGCAGTAGTCTTTCGAGCAGTTTTACTCAAGAGAACGGAGTTCCCCAGGGCGGGGTGCTTAGTGTGGCTCTCTTTGCAGTGGCGATTAATGACATCGCTGATGATCTGCCGGTCTCGATCGGTAGATCGCTCTTCGTGGATGATTTTGCCATTTGGTTTGCCGCTTCAAGCGCTCGGCATATGGCCAGACAGCTGCAGCTTGCAGTGACGCGGTTGGAGAGATGGAGTCGTGACAACGGTCTTCGTTTTTCAACAACGAAGACCGTCGCTATGCACTTTTGCCGCCGCCGCTGCGGCGACCTTCCCTTGGGAATCCAGCTCTATGGACAGGTGATTCCTTCTCGTCCGGTGGCGAAGTTTCTTCTCGTTTCGGTGGCGAAGGCCCCAGCTTGACCTGTGCTGGCTTACGACTTGCTTTGATCGCTGGATGGACAGATGGTACGGCCCGACTTTTCTTGGTTTTCGTGGTTTTGTTTCTCTTGAGCGGTCTTTGTTTGCTTTTGCTTTGCTTTTCACCGGATGTCCGCGTTTCTTTCGATCACAGCCTTCTGATTCCTTTCCTACCCCTTTTTCGTTGTTTTTGCACCCGCAGGAACACAGCCGAGTTGGGCTAGTGTAAGGGGAGTGGCGTCCCCTCGGGTACCAGCCGGTTTTACTAGGCTAGGCGAGCCGACCCGTACCCCAGGACAACGGGATCCTGGAGGTTGAGCCCCCCACCGTGCGGAGCCAGTCGCGGTGGCTGGGCAACACGCCTCTTTGGCCCTGAGTTCTGTAAGGGCGGGACACTCAGTGGGGCGCCGCACTTGAGGAGCCATTCCCAGTCGTGATGCCGCCGGGGGTGGTGTCGGAGAGGTGTCGCCGGCGGGGTTCGGGCACTTGTGCTCGTCCTCCGTCGGTGGGGCTGATCTGTCGCTGCCCCTGGCGGTGACTCGGCTAGGCGTCAAGGGAGGAGGCGGTATCCGACCGTGGGGGGTGGTGAGCCTCTCTCTCCCCCTCGGAAGGTGCCGCCAAGTCCCGTACAGTCAGCTCGGCCGTCCCAGGCCTTGTAGCGGCGCCGTTGCGGAGCGTCGGCGGCCGAGCTGGCGGAGACCAAGCACACTCGCATGGATAACTCGACCAACCCCCCTTCCCCCACTCTTACCAATCCTTCGGCTTCGGCCGTCTCTCGCCCGCCGGCCTCGGCTGACGGGCGAACGCTGCACGATCCAAGACCGAAAAATCCAAAAATCCTCATCTTCCGGAGCGCCGACAGGGAGCTGAGCTCCTTGACGCCCTTCCAGCGGAAGGATGGCTGCGACCGGTTTGGTTCGATCGTTCGTTGTGACCGGATGCGTGATGGCGCGCTGGAGGTCGAATTCAGGAAAAGCGAGGAGGCGGCGAAAGCGTTGGACGCTACTCGCTTCGTATTCTCCGAGGGACGGGCATCCGGCCGGAGGCTCGTCTCCATCCCGCTTACAGTGGAGCCCCACCGCTCTAAGAACTCATCACGAGGGGTCATTAACTGTTTCGACCTGAGGGGAGTGAGCGACGAGGACATTGCGGACGGGCTCGCCGATTTCGGCGTGACAGCGGCTCGCCGCATCATGACGAAGAGAGGCACGGTCTCGACCAACAACATCATTCTGACGTTTGACTCCACTGACTTGCCGAGTGAGATTCGTGTGGGCTACGTGAAGGTTCGCGTGCGGCCTTTCGTCCCAGCGCCCATGCGCTGCTTCCGCTGCCAACGTTTCGGCCACACAAAGGACAACTGCCGAGGAAGACCCACGTGCTCCAAGTGTGCTTCGCAGGACCACACTGACGAAACCTGTGACTCGGAGACCCCCCGATGCGTCAACTGCGGAGAGGGGCAGACGCCGCACTCCGCGTATGATAGGTCTTGCCCTGCATACGTCAAGGAGAAAGAGATCATGACCATCAAGGCTACCAGAAATTTGTCTTTCAAAGAGGCCCGGGAGGTGTACAACCAGAGTCACCCGAAGACCTCGTATGCCCAGAAGGTGAGAGTCACAAACTCTACCGATGCCTCCCAGATGAGTGTAGCGCAGCTCGTGCAGCTTCTCAAACGATTCGGCCTCACCGTCGTAGCCACTGGTGACTCAGCGGACACCACGGCGCCTCGTGCGCCGCCGAGCAACACAGAGCAGGCTGCTCTAGAGTCAGTGTGGGGTCCACCCAGTCCCGCTCCAGCCGCGAACGGTGATGGAGACGGCTGGGCCGTCGTCCAGCGCCGACAGGGTGGTCGGCGCCCCCCGGCGCAGGGTAAGGCGCCACCCACCCCGCCCCGCCCCCGACCGCCCACGGCGGTGCAGGAGGCGCTGCGGCGGGGGGAGGAGGAGAGGAAGGCACGCGAGGCGAGGAGGGCTCGCCTCGTCCAGAAGGCCCTCGAGGCTAAGGAAGCCTCGTCTGCCGACTCCGCCTCCGGGAGTGCCAATGCGGCTGTTGCCGCTGACACCCCGGAGACACCTCAGGCGGGGACTCGGCCCATCATGGGTCCCCCGCCGCCTCCTCCACCTCCGCAGCGGCGGCCACCACCGCCGCTGCCAGAGACGCCTGTGTCGAGGACACAGGCCGCCGCCTCGACATCCCCGTCGGGGCGGCAACAGCCCTCCGCGGCTCCAGGGCGCCTCGCCAAGCGGCAGACGCCCCCGAGCTGGTCACCTTCGGAGGGCGACGCCCCCCGGTCGAAAAGGCCCCAGCCGGGCCCGAGCCATGCCCGATCTGCCTCTGCTGAAGGGAGGCTTCACCGAGAGGGCTCAGGGCACCCCCGTATCCGCTACGGGGGGAGCGCCTCCTCGGAGTTAGAGGACCTAGTCTAGTCCTTCAGTCTAGTCATTTCCTCTTTTATCCTTTTATCTTTTTCGCGCTATTGCGCTTTTTTACCAGGTGCATTTCTCTCGGTGCTTTTTACCTTTTTTGTGGTCAGTCAGGTATCTGTGTGCGCCTTTGCCTCATGTTATACGCGCCCTTTTTGCGCCTTTTTAACCACGCCTTTTATTCTACAGTGGAACTGTAGAGGCCTCCGGGCCAACTACCAGGACCTACAGTCTCTTATCCGTTGGCGCACACCCCTTGTTTTAGGTCTCCAGGAGACCAAGCTAGCGCCAAACGTTACCTTTGCCATCAAGGGTTACTCTGTTTTTAGAAGAGACTTAGACACCCCGACCATTGCCCATGGAGGTGTACTTTTGGCAGTGCACCACAGTGTGCCCACACGTCAGGTTCCGCTGCAGACTCCTCTGCAGGCGGTAGCCGCTAGAGTTGATTTCAACCACCGGGAGCTGACAGTTTGTTCTTTATACCTTCCACCAGGTATAGCGCTCCCGGTGGTTGAGCTGCATCGACTTGTCGATGAGCTTCCACCTCCGGTCCTGGTAGTCGGCGATTTTAATGCCCATAGCCTGGCGTGGGGATGCGACACGACTGGCACTCGTGGTCGACTTTTAGAATCTTTTATTCGCGATGAGGCGCTGTGTATTTTAAATACAGGACAGCGCACCCATTTTACAACACCCTCCGGTCAAACATCGGCTCTGGACCTGAGCTTAGTCAGTCCGCGGCTAGCTCAGCTTTTTACCTGGTCCGTCCATGACGACCCACTCGGGAGCGACCACTTCCCAGTGTGGCTGGAGCACCAGGAGTCCCCAGTGTCAGGCAACCGTCCACCTAGGTGGAATGTTCGGAAAGCCGACTGGGGCGAATTCCAGGCCGCTGTAGAGGCTTCTGTGTTATCCAGAGCCGACCCCTCTGTGATGTCTACAGAGGATTTTACATGTTTACTCATTGACTCCGCAAACGGGTGCATACCCAAGACGTCGAGTCAGCCTCGTCGTCCTCCGGTCCCGTGGTGGACCAAGGAATGCGGAGATGCGATTCGTGCCAGGAAGCGCGCTTTTAGAAAGTTTGACCGGAGTAGTACTACTGAGAACCTCATCGCTTTTAAGAGAGCGCGGGCTTTTGCCCGACGCGTTTTAAAGGAGGCAAAGGCTGTTTCATGGCGCACTTACGTAAGTTCCTTAAACCGTTTTACTCCTACGACCCAAATATGGGCACGCATGAAGCGTATTGAAGGCCGGTTCAGCTCTGTTCCGCTTCCGGTTTTAAGAGTGAGCAACACGGACATATCTCACCCTTCAGACGTCGCAGAGACGATAGGCCGTGCACTCTATCAGCGCTGCCGAGGAGAGCCGTCCTCACGACCTGCACCAGCCGCCGTGGACTTCAGCACAGCTGAAAATTCGGTGTACAACGAGCCTTTCTCTATGGCTGAGCTCACGTCTGCCATCAGCTCGTTGCGCAGCGTCTCAGAAGGTCCGGATGCTGTCCACAACGACATGCTCCGTCATCTCCCCACAGTTGCCCTCGAGGCGCTGCTAGCAACCTTCAATTCGCTTTGGGAGACTGGCACCTTCCCTGAGACCTGGCGGGAAGCCATTATCATTCCTATCTTGAAGGCTGGCAAGTCGGGACATGACCCTCTCCATTATCGGCCCATCTCTCTCACATCATCGCTTTCAAAGCTGATGGAGAAGATGGTCAATGTGCGTTTTAGCTGGTTTCTGGAACATCACGGTGTTTTTACAAACGCCCAGTGCGGTTTTAGAAAGCACCGCAGCCCTGTTGACCACATTTTAGCCCTTGATTCCGAGATACGCACCTGTTTTACTGAAAAGAAGCACCTTGGAGCACTGTTCTTTGATATTGAGGCGGCCTATGATACAGTCTTACGACACAGCATACTTTCCAAAGTATATAAGTACGGCATACGCGGCCGGATGGGCCTCTTTATCAAGAATTTTTTATCGGGTCGTCGGTTTAAAGTCCGAGTTGGCAGTGATTTCTCGAGCAGTTTTACCCAGGAGAACGGAGTTCCCCAGGGTGGGGTGCTCAGTGTGGCGTTGTTCGCGGTGGCAATCAATGACATCGTCGACGACCTCCCGGTTTCCATCGGGAGATCGCTTTTTGTCGACGATTTTGCCATCTGGTTTGCTGCTTCAAGCGCTCGACACGCGGCTAGACAGCTGCAGCTCGCCGTAACACGTTTGGAGAGGTGGAGCGGTAAGAATGGTCTTCGGTTTTCCACAGCGAAGACCGTGGCAATGCACTTTTGCCGCCGACGTTGTGACGACCTTGCTTTGGGAATCAAGCTCTACGGACAGGTGATTCCCACTCGGCCGGTGGCGAAGTTTCTTGGGATTTATTTTGACAGTCGCTTGACGTATAAGGAACATTTTAGAACGCTTCGGGAACGGTGTTTTAAATCCCTGAACGTTTTAAAATGTGTTGCTCGCACATCTTATGGTGCGGACCGCAGGACCCTTCTTCTCCTGTACCGATCGATAGTTCGGTCGAAGCTTGATTACGCTTCTTTTGTCTACGATTCAGCGAGCCAATCCAGCAAAAAGGTCCTCGACGCAGTCCATCATGCTGCAATCCGTGTCGCCACCGGAGCATTCCGCACCTCGCCCAGCAGCAGCCTTCTTGCTGAGGCGCACGAGCCGCCTCTATCCCTACGCCGCCAGATGCTTGGGATGCGCTATGCGCTGAAACTGCGTCAGTTCCCGACGCATCCGACGTATCCGTACGTCTTCTCCACCTACTACACTCGACTTGACAGAGCGCGACAATCGCTCTGCTTTGGAGCGCGCATGAGAGGTCTCTTCTCCGCAGCCAACATAGGTTTACGTGTCGTACGACGTAGCTGGGGTACGTCCTCTCCGCCTTGGAAACACGCAAAACCTCAAGTAGATCTCTCGCTCTCCGAAGTTAAGAAGAATGACTTGCTGCCTTGTGAGGCGCGAGTCAGGGCCTTGCAACACATCGTCTTGTACGATGGTTTTAACACCGTTTTTACAGACGGATCAAAAACACCTGAGGGAGTGGGATGTGCTTTTATCGCAGGTCGCGATACCCGCTCATTCTCTCTACCTTCTTTTGCCTCGGTGTTTTCATCTGAGCTAGTCGCCATCGAGAAGGCTCTGTGTTTTATCGAGGTGTCGGACGGCCTTTCTTACTTGATTTTATCGGACTCCCTAAGTAGCCTTTTGGCGTTACGGAGTTTTAATCCAGTTGACCCGATCGTTCAAGACATTTTAGCTCGACTTCAGTCAGTGGAACAATCGGGAAAATTTGTTCAGTTCTGCTGGATTCCCAGCCACGTCGGCATACACGGCAACGAGCTGGCAGATGCGGCCGCGAGGCGCGCGGCCGCAGCCTCCTGCACTCGACGTCTGCCATTGCCGGCGCGTGACCTTTATTCGGCTGTGCGATCTTTCATTCTCTCTGAGTGGCAGGCAGAGTGGAGCCTACGTGGAGGCGGAAAGCTCCGTGAGGTGAAGCCGACTTTGGAGCCATGGAGGTCTTGCTTGCAAGACAACCGGTCCAACGAGGTGATCTTGTGCAGGCTCCGAATCGGCCATACATATGCCACGCATGGCCACCTCCTCCGCGGAGACGAGCAGGCCATTTGCAACGGTTGTTCCGCGCCTCTTACCGTCGCTCACGTGCTCTTATCTTGTCCACTTTTAGAACCAGACCGGACGCGCTACCTCGGCCGCATTGCTCCGGGTACCACTGTCCGCCACCTGCTGGGTGACGAGTCACCCTGGGTTTTATCTGGCAACATCTTTTCCTTTATCCGCGCAGTCAAATTCCAAGCGATTTACTCGACCTGACCCAAATCCTCTCTAGTCTCCTTGTCTAGTCAGTTGTCTATTACGACGCTTTTGCGTTGTTTTATTTTACCCTGTCTTTTTTATAAAGTCTTCTACTTTCTAGTCTTGATATCTAGAAAGTTTCTTCTTTTGAAACACTTGTTTTACTAGCGCGACGTTATGGGCGCAAAATGACCTTTGCAGTCGACGCGCCCTAAAGCCCCAATAAACAAACAAACAAACAAGAATCGCCGGTCTCAGAGTCGCTGGAGCTATAGGCTACCAGGCTCGTTGGAGCAAGCTCCAATCGTGGAGCCTTACGTGGTGGTCCCTCCTCCACCTGGTCTGTCTCCGGGGTGGGGGCCCGGGAAGACGTATCCGACATGGCGAACACAGCACACACAGACACAACACTACAAACACCACACACGAAACTCACAACACACTTGCATACACATACTCAGCACAGTCGTACAGACCACTTCGTTCTCTACATTTTGGTTTTAAAGGTAGTGTGCCACCTTTGAAAGATTTCCCATTTTATTTTTCCTAGGATAAGAAGCTTCTGTTTTTACCTAATATCGCAAATAAAATAGGTATAGGTATTGTTGTGAACACGCCGGCGTCTCAGTGAGGAGTGTATTGCCGAACATGGCGAGTAGGAGGTGGCGCCACTCTGGAGCCACCTAGCGGCGACCTTACGAACATGCACTGAGGTCAACAGCAGGGCTGCCAGATGGGCTGGTACGTAAAGTAAACAGCAGACGACTGCATCAAATCCCTTCACCTCCCCCAACGCGGAAAGAAGACTGCAGATCAATAAGAGGCACGAGACGCATGAAACAAAAATACGCACTCGTCGCGAATCGCGATTAGCAGATACATAAGTCCACACTCTGACGAAGCTCACAGTTTAACGCAAAACATAAAAACATACGCTAGCACCCGACAGTCGTAGATCTTTTCAATGAGTCCTCTTGGAGGACGAATCTGTCGCCTCGAGCGACGAAGCGGATTCGCTACCGGCCGCTCAGCTGGTTCGGTGGCCGGCGAGGGCTGTCGCGTACCAGACGTGGCTGGTTGCGGAGGTACGGGCGTGCCGGAGCGCGGCGGTACAGTGGCCTCAGATCCTGAGTCCGCCCTCGGGAAGTCGGACGGCGTGACGTGCGGGTAGCGCCTGCGGACGTGTCGTCGTTTCCGACAAACGGCTCTTCCGCTGAGAAGACGGATCAGGTACTTGCGGTTCGGGCAGACACGAACGATGACGCCGTAGGCCGTCCACCTCCTGTCCACCTGGTTCTGCACAGCCACCTGGTTTCCCACGCTGAGGTTGGGCAGATCCTTCGCGTGAGCGTTGCACCTCTCCTCCACCTTCTCCTGTCGCTTGGCGGCGGCCGTCTCGGCGATCTCGGCGGCGCGCTGCCACTCAGCTGCGAACGCTCGTCTGTGCGCGGGAAGGGCATCTTGTACAGGGCGTCCGAAGAGGACTTGAGCTGGCGATCGTCCTCCACCAGTAGGCGTGTTGCAGTACTGAAGGATCGCGCGGGTGCACTTGTCCGGGTCGATGGACGCGGAGCGCTGATCCCAGCACCGCCGGATGAGCCGCTTGGTGGTTTTGACGGCAGCTTCGGCGATCCCGTTGGACTGGGGGTAGCCGGGGGAGGAGGTCCGATGCTCGACTCCCCAGTCGCGCAGGAACTCGCGGAAGGCTCGCGTTGCGAATTGCGGGCCGTTGTCGGAGTACCAGATGTCAGGTACGCCTGTGAAGCAAAACATTGTTTGAACAGATCGAATGGTCTGCTTTGCCGTAACCGTCTTCCCCAGGTCCGCGATGCTGCCAACCAGAGTAATGGTCAACAACCACGAGGTACTTCTGTCCGCCATGTTCTGGGAAGTCTGCAGACACGATCTGGAACGGGCGTGAGGGTGGTGCGTGTCTCTGATACGTTTCCTTGGGAAGCGACGGTAATTCGTTCGGGGCAGGGACGTTCGAACCTGGGACGGTCCTCGTGAGGAGTCGGGGCCACAGGAACGGGGCAGGACCACTGGGCTGGGATCCCTCCTGGACCGGGTACTGGCTCATCGGCAGCTAGCTCCTCTCGTTCATATGCACCTGGTTGGCCTGGCACCAGCCATATGGCGTGCACACGCTCGCCCGTGGAGAGCCGTTAGCTCACTGGGCCGGTCCTCCGACTCACTCAGACGGACCGCCGACCTTCGACACGCCCACTCACCGGCTTCCGCACTCGGACCCAATCGCCCTCGCCCCACCGGGGAGCGGCGGTCGCGGTCCGGTCGTGCCTGGCCTTGTAGGCCTTCTGGTAGCCGTGGTGATGCCGTCGGACGGGGTAGTCGAGTGATGCTGGGTCGCTGGACGGCGCTACGTCCAGAGCCGTACGCGCCTCCCGCCCCCTCATCAAAAGAAGGGGTGACACTCCTGTTGCCGGGTGCACTGTCGCGCGGTACTCACGAAGAAACATTCTGAGGAAATCGGAGCACGATTCGCTCGCCAGCCGCGCGGACTGGATCGCGCCCTTCACCTTGCGGTTCAGCCGCTCAACCATACCACACGACTGCGGCGAGTCAGGGCAGGGTTTCTCAAGAGAACTCAAACACTCCGCCACACTGATTGGGATGTTATCCTCCGAATTGACGCTCTTTTCCCAGTCGCTCAACTTCCTGCGGCCGACCTCGCCTTGACGTCGACGACTGAAGAGAATAACCCTCGCCAAAAGTACTTCAGCCATAGTCTTTTACGTTTTTGAGCACCGCTTACTTGCGAGTTCCTCTTTATTCTTCTCCACTTCGGTGACCAAAGAAGTCTCCTTGGGCTTCTTTTTTGTCGTTGACCGAAGATTGTTGTATCTATGAGTAGATGCCGATTACCGTACTTCACCTCCAGCAAACTCCGGGCCCCAATATAGATCTGGTCGCCGAGATAGAGGCAGCTGTGCACGATCTCCCTGGGCTTCCCTTGGGTATACTGGTCGAGATAATATAATAACTCCGATCGATCCCCAGTCCTGGCCGCTACACGGGACTCGAAGGCCTGAATGAAAAGTCGATATTCTGAGATCTCACCACGGAAGGGAGTCAAAGCTGCAGGAGGCAGCAGCGACCGCTGCACCTGCTCTGTCAGTGCAGTAGAGATGTCACCATGCCCTGTCTGAATCCTAACATCCTCAGTGACATCATCTCCCATGGCAGCAAGTTTCTGTTTTAGAACTAACTGCTCCCGCCTAGCTTTTATCTTTCTTTGCATCTGTTCTATACGGGCCTCCTCCTCATCTAGCATACTTTTCTCTTTCAAAAAATCTCAATTGGCCCCATCACGCTTCTCTGGAGCACTACCTGCCTTGACCTCACTGCTATCCCGTTCTGACTCCATTGCAGCCCATAACCTATCCACTAATTTCACCTTCTTACCCGATGAGTCCAAACCTTTAGCCTTGAGCTCAGTCTGGAGTTCGACCATTGTCAGCCTACCCAAATCATCCTTGCTAGGTGGCGCCATATCGGGTCTGCTCTGACGGAGAGGGACAGAAGGATAAGGACCACCAGCCCCGACTTAAAACTAAACACCTTCTTTCTTCTAACAAGTTCAATCACAAGTCAACAATGAGTCAGCACAACACACACAATCAGTGGCCCACGGTTGTGTCACCAAAACACAAACCCCAGACGCGCAAGCCCCGTTTCTTGGACAGTAGATACTGCAGTAATTGCGCAAACCTCAAAGCCCCGTCCAACCAGGTAGAGATAAAGTTACCCAACCACCAACTTCCGACGCCCTTAGGCCTTACGTCCTTAATCACCACAAACCAATCAGTCCACAGAGTTCAGGACTCCAGCCAGACATGGTCATGGACCAATGTCATCGACTCACCACTAACCTCCAGATCAGGTGTGCACAATCTGGGCAGACCTGACAGACGCACCTCCAGAGTGCAGTCCTCTCCAGGCAGAATGCAGACGCAGCTCCAGACCTCCAGAGGGCAGTCCTCTCCAGTCGGAGTGAAGCCCCCTCACCAGGAGATGTAGCTCCAGGCCTGAGCTCGACGTCCAGTCCTCGTGGCAGCTCAACGCGCCCAGGTGACGATGCAGCCGTAACTCTGTGTGGCGCCAAGCGCCAAAAGACAGAGCCGTTGACGAAGGGGTTTGTATTACCCTTGTTTCTATGGGCAGCACACAGAGTACACAGTAAGCACACGCTCTCCTAGCAGTAATTACACTAACCTTCGTTCACAACAGTTGTCCTTTACATAAATAGTGCAGACAAGCTCGTATTTTTTACGTTAAATGTTACCGGGGCTCTCTTACATTAACAATGGTTAAACATAACGTGTTCGTACCGGCTGTTCTGCGTCTCCGCGGTGCAAATCGTCAACGGCGGCAGCGCCGCACTCTGGGCTGTCAGAGACCGGCCACTCAGAACGCCCCGGTCGCAACACAGCTCTCCGCTCCAATCACGGGGGAAACCGCACAGTCATGGACCGGCCAAGACGTCCCCGGGCCAACCGGAGCCAACCGAGCACCTACGAAAAAATCAGACATTTAAATGGCGCACTTTAATCTACAGAAACCGGACGTTAACCGAGACATAAACACACAAAATTAGTTAAGTTCAAATGCAACAATACTGGTTTTACACAATAATAAAACACATTCAATATATGAGTGCTCCCTAATTCGGAATGTTCTCACTTACTCATCAGCGTAGCGCTGGAACACACAAAACTGCCCCTCACGAACGTCGGGCACGAAAAGAACGCACGCGCTGGCCGGAAAGTGCGCGGCACTTCTGCACTAGGTCACGTGACCTGCAAGCACGGCACTGAAACCTCGCGTCACATACATCTCTCACATCGACGTTATAACTTAACCTTTAACCATACTCAAGCCATATGTTAACCCTCGCCCCAGTGGCGGTCTCGGCCAACTTCGCCCTAGTGGGGGGGGGGGGATATGTTACCACCCACCCCTAACTCAAAAACTAAGAGGGCTAGAAAGAAGCGGTAAAAAGCAGTCGATAGCTCGCAATGCGTACGTTCGAAAGTATTTGGTCATTTTTCATCTTAGAGCAATATTGGGGTCACCAGAGGTCATCAAAGGTCAAAGGTTGCCAAATGTCATGATATTTTTCAGAAAACACGCTGTTATCTCAGGAACTATGATAGCTAGAAAGAAGCATGGAAGAGCAATCGATAGCTTTTGAACTCTTCTTTTGATAATGTCATGATCAAATTTGACCTCAGGTCAACGGTTAAGCCTCCATAGGTCAAATATTGTGAAAATAGCTGTTTTTGGATGCCTACAGCTTTTTCACGAATAACTTTTGAATCGGCGAAGATAAATAATTGGCAATGGCACTATCGTGTTTCTCTCCTTCACCCGCTTCAAAAAAAAAAAAAAACCTGGAAAGGTCAGGGTCAAATTTTGACCTCAGGTCAAGGTCACGTGGTGACCCAAATAGGTCATGTTGTATATCATTCGATGCGTTTCGACAAGACAGACACAATGAAGCCATTCCCAGCACTCTATCTCTTTCCTATCGGGAGTTATTGGCAAAAATCTGTTTGTAGCCTCAAATGACCTCGGATGACCTTTTTAGAGGCTGTCAGCCAGAAATGTAGTTTCCTCCATAACGAATGACTCAAACTGTAAAATCTTGGGAGATAAATCAGACAGCTATTACAAAATAATGCATTCGCAATTCGTTTATTGGAAACAAAATGCAAAACGCATGAATGTTTTGTAACAAATCCGTTCTTACATGCAGATGACAGCAGTCACCACACAAAGCTTGGTCAAACAAAGCAAGGGAGGTCATTCTACAGAATGCCACGAAAGTCTTGCACATGACAGGTCGCATGACACGTGTAGGTATCTCATCGGGGCTATTCGCATATGTGCCTCTCACTTTCCACCCCTAGAGATACTAGCGGCACGAGTTGCAGATCTTGCGGCTGTGGCTGCCGCACGCGCACTCCCCACACTCTGCGCACCTAGTCACCCTCCCCATTGCGCTCTTCAGCCGCTTGTGCCCCTGGCCATGGGACTGTTGTAGGCAGAGCCGGCACCGGCTCAGATCCTGCGCCCTGGCTGGGGCCGGCGCCATCAGTCGCCCCTCTGCCGGCGCCCTGCTCACTCTGCAGCACCGGTCGATCGCACACAGAGTGGGACGGTTGAGCGCGCCCTTCTCTGTGTAGAATTGCGCTCTGCGCTCCACTTGCGGCTGGATCAGCTGATGGCTGATGTCAGCGTGGTGATGATGTCAGTGCCTGATGTCAGCGTGGCTGTGGTTGGGGAAGCGGCTGATGTAGACGTGGTGCCCGTTCAGCGTGGCGGCAGCCACCATGAACATCAGCACGCGGGTCGGCCATCTCCTGACGACTCCCGATGAGGCGCCGGCGTTCTTGATGATGGCGTCCATGACGTCCACGCCTCCCTTTGTGCTGTTGTAAAAAACAGCATCGACTCCGGCTTCTGTGAGCGCTGGTCCACCAGTGACTGCTTGTGCAGTGTGGACGCTACGAGCACGACCTTGCCAATTCGTGGGGGTAAACGATACGAGCTGCACGCCGTTCCTGTCGGCGAACTTGCTGCTTTTGCTAGTTCTGCCAGCAGTCGCCGTCAGCTCCTTCGGCAGCATCGCGCGGTTCGCGCGCAGCGTCCCCACCGCCGAGAGGCCAGAGTCTCGCAGGTCCTCCACGAGCGGTATCGACGTGAAATACCTGTCCATTGTCACGTTCCTCTCGCTCTTGATGACCTCGTGGACTAGGTACTTCACCAGCTCGTCCACCTTGCTGAAGACGGTATCAGGAGGAGCGCAGGCCGGCTCGCCTGGCTTCCCGGGGTAAACCCAGTACCCACGCCTTCCAGAGGTAGCGGCTGTGTGCGTCGGCCACCGTCCTCACCAAGATGCCGTACCGTCCCGGCTTTTGGGGCATATACACGCGAAAGGGGCACCTGCCGCGGTACTTTATCAAGGACTCGTCGATCGTCAGGTCGTCTGACGGCGTGACGTGGCGTCTCAGGTTGTTGTCAAAGAGTGAGAACACCTCCCTCATCAGGCAAAACTTGTCGCCTCGCCGACGCTCGTTTCTTGTGGCAGCGTCATCGAAAGCCACATGTGAGAGGATGGCTACCCATCGAAGCTCGGAACAGCGGAGGGCCGTGCTTCGGTGAGCACATGTCACCCACCGTCAGTGACTGCGTCCCTCGGAGGACAGTCATGCCGAGGAACGCTCTCAGCTCAGTTTCATCGATTTGCGCCAGGATGTAGCCCTTCTTTCTCTGCTCTTCATGACTGGCTCTCTGGATGAAGTTATTCCTGTGTTCTGTCAGCTTCTTGTTGGTATGGGTCAGTGTGATGTCGATGATATCCTGACTGATATATAAGTCAAAAGCCTCGCCTTCTGTTTTGATGTTCTTTGCGGCCGGTCCCTTCAGCCCCGGGACTTGCCTGGTGATGTTGGCGATATCCCGTCGGCGCCGTACGTTTCCCGGCTCTGATGTCCATTCGACAGTCGGCTGTCCCCTCCGCTGGACACTGAATGTTTCCTGAAGCTGCTCAGTGTTCCACTTTTCAGACTTTTTGGTGGCAAATCACACCTAAATGGGGTGATTGACCTATCATCCCTAAAATATGAATGACCGACTTTATTTCATCTCTGAAAAGAGTTTCATGTATTCCCAACAGCCAGTTCACATGTCACTTGACAGTTGATGCACCCTCATCCTTTTGTTCCACACCCTGTCGTCAAGATCCTGACATGAAATCCTTGTTTATCAGTTGGCATAAAAATTGGCATTACACCATTTTGTAAAAATACTGCAGTTATTTACTTTTTTTTTTTTCTCATCCTAAGATTTTTTTCTTCATCGGCACACCCAACCAATATCCAATTTTAGAACACTGAAGCTGCTGCACAGGCTGGAGGTCGGCTTCAGCTAAAGTCTTTTCAGAAGCTGTCAGTGTTCTGGCTGTGGTTAGGAAGACCCTGCCTCGACCGGAGGAGGCTAAATCGTCGGCCTCTTCGTCAGACTCCTCTTCCGGCGGGCCGTCCTCCTGCTCCTGCTCGTTGTTCACTGCAGCTCAACGACACAGTCCTCCTCCTCAGAATCACACTCAGAGTCAAGCTCACTCTCCTCACTATCCGAATCTGCCAGTAATCGCGCGATTTCGGCACTGCTCAGGTTTCGCTCGCGGAACGTCATGCTGCCGATGGAGCCGACCACAGCACACGCAGTGCGTCCGGCACAGACTGAGAGGACTGGAGGGTCACGCCGTTCCGGCCGAGGTGCGGTGGTTTACTGCCCTGTTTCATGGCACCCCTGTTTCGCACTTCCGCCACACTGCGTGCTGCACACACAGCTGTGCGCGGTGAGCTAGTGATTGTTTTATTGCCCCGAAGACGAAAACAGGGTGGCGCTCCGCGCTCGGCGTCGGCTCACGGAGAGACGCACATAAATGGACCTAGCTGAGGTTCGCATGCCAGCATACAAAAATTACTAATAATCGCATACAAAAATTATGCTTACAAGCATATTCTCCGGCATATGTAATGAATGACCTTGATAGGCAAAGGTCAAATTTTGACCTCGGGTCATGGGCACGTGGTGGCCTTACTATGTCATGCTGCATATCAGTGAATGCGTCTCGATGACACAGGCACATTGAGACCTTTTTGCGGCAACACTATCCAATTTATTTGTCACAAATTGATGTTGACCTAGGATGACCTTTTCAGTGACCTCTGACCTTCAGTAGCATCCATTTCATCGCAGATGGATCGAATTGTCACAGTGTTGAAAGAATCTGACGGGTTTGAAGTTTTATTCAAATCAGGACGGGTTTGCAAATTTGTCCATTGACTTATATGGCTTGGAAAACGATTTTGACCTGATCTTAGGTCACAGGTATGAAATTTCGAGTTATGTAATGGGGCAATGGCACCATCGTGCTTTCCTAGTTGAAACGGATAAACTCAAATTTGTTTTCACCTGGAAAGGTCAAGGTCAAACTTTGACCTCAGGTCAAGGTCACGTGGTGACCTTGATCCTGACCTGTGCATGTCAATCGATTCGTCTCAATGAGCCAAACTCAATGAACCATTCCCAAGCGTTCTATCTCTTTCCAATCGAGAGTTATTGGCAAAACATGTGTGTAGCCTCAAATGACTTCGGATGACCTTTCTAGAGGCTATCGGCGAAAAAAACACACCTTGGTCGTCACGGGTGGTCCAGATCACTGTGATTCTGAAATATTTGGACTGATCCTATGCGTACACACGGATCTAGAGGCATTTTCATTTTTCTCCATTGACTTATAATGGAAAGGTTACGCCACAGCCCTGACCTTAGGTCACGGATATAAAAAATCCGAGATATACAAATTGTAGGTGCTCATAACACCATGAAATCCACCAAGTTTGAAACCTCTGTGACAAACACTGCAGGCTGGACGTGATTGCAAACTTTTTTAGGCTTGGTCAGTAAACGTGACCTGGTGATCTGACCTGACATGACCCGGGTCAAAAATTTCACACATTGTCCAAAATTGAGGTACAGCAAGCTACTTTAAGCGGCGTGGCGCTACGCGCCGCGGTTTTTATTTACACGCAAAAAACGCGACAGGGTGGTAACATATGCCCCCCCCCCCCACTGGGGCGAAGGTTAATACAAGAAATAATATCGCACGTGAAATATCGCCAGTAAGCTAAATATTATCTAGACGCGCCTCGAGAGTGTGGAAATGTTTGCCAGTCCCACTGTGCTGTCTGGAAGACGGTAGTATCGCTTGTGTACTGTGACGTTGTGCCTAAGATGGGATGCAACTTTATCCATTTCATTCTCTTTCAAGTGCATGACTTGAGCAATATCGTTGCAAGATACTTTCTCATGCTTGTTGAGGCTATCCTCGCACGATTTCACAGACCGCCAGCTGACACATTTTCCTCAGCTGGTAAAGCAGCCGTTGCAAGCACTGCCGTTCGGTGCCTTCGCCTCCTCCTCTTTCGTCTCCTCCGTGCTGAGGCCGACTATCTCTCTTACGGAGGCGACCAGGTCCAGCGCCCCCTTCTCCCGGTTGGGGATGATCACAGGGACCGTCCTTCCACGTTTCCCTCGTGTTTCGATGAGTGTCATCCATCCCATTATATCTTTTTCAAGATATGATAAATGCCTTTTCATCTTCTGTTGGCCCTTCTCGGGCCGTGTATTCGTGTCCACACGAGAGTCGAGACTGAACAGACAGCGGAACACAACGTGAATAAATGCCTTTTTGGTGTAGTCAGACACCAGTTTCTTCATAGACTCCCCGCCACGTCGCTTGTTAAACACCATAAGACTCACAGCAGTGACTCACACCAGGTTGTTGTACGCGTTTACACTGGGTTTTCTCCTCACCCCCTCTATCTTGGCGTAGAGCTGCTGCTGGATGTGCCTGTTGAGCCTCTTCATGTCGTCGGTGGTAGGTAGTGCCTTTTCGTCGTTTTGCCTGCTCAGGTTCAGCGTCTCCAGGGACGCCCGTCCCATTTTGTGTCCCCACTCACTGTCGATCAGTGTTGTGAACAATGTGACATCGTCCTGCAGCTCACGATGTTCATCACGCATGGTCATGCCCATTCCATCTGGTGGACCTCGCCCAGTGCCATTCCCACAATGCGCCGAGTGGCGGGAGTGGCGGACGTCCCGGGGAGTGTGTGGGGAGTGGGGAGTGTGGGGAGTGTGGGGGAGTGTGGGAGTGCGTCCCCGCGTGTCACCTCTCCGTTCTCGTACCTCGCGTCACAGCGAGCACGAGGCGGTCGGAGCCACACACTGTCCCCGGGCCGATACCGCGAGCGGGCCCCGTTCCTCCCCGTCAGATGTTCCACACACACGGGGTCGCCTGGTCACCGAGACATTGCACACGCAGCTCCTGCCGGTTGCAAGCAGATTGGCCGGTGGCGGCGTCGGCCGTCTGGTCATTGAGCGCCGGCTTTTCTGGCACGGCATTCGCGTTCACGATGTTTCCCATTTTTTCAAAACCAAGGTCAAGAACAGATACGTATATTTGACTATCGCCCATGAAATAGCACATGGTGAAATAAATAAATTCGCTTAGCGCGGCGAACCCAACAACAGATGACGCTGAAGTCAATTGTCAAACCACGCCGTTACGCTGAACCGATTTGTTTAATGCTCTTAAAACGTCAACACTTTCTCGCTCGCCTTCTACACAGACTAGCCATAGCTCAGGCTGAGCCGCTTGGTGAGCTGCTCAGCATCTCGCTGAGTAAAACACTGTGCATAATAACTAACACATAATACACATACACATAACACATAATAACTACATTGCCTATGACCATTTTTTTTCAGAAAAATACGACTGTTTTCTTCGCACATTAGTCCTAATGTATTAGCCATTAACTCGGATATGAAGTGCGACTGCACTCACCACCAGGTGCCTGTAGGAACAGCAGCCCGCCCTCGCCGGTGGCCAGACGGCGCGTGACTTCGTCGTAGACGTCCCGCTGATCTTGTGTGAGCAGAGGCACACGCTAGTCCACCAGTCGCTGGTGATGGTCGATCGGCTGGTTGTCCTCTTCTTCGGGGGCCTGGGCAGGCGCGTCCGGGGGCTGTGGCAGACCGACATCGGACAGGGCCAGGCCACTGATGCGCCGGAGCTGGCGGCCGATCAGCCGCAGTGTCTCGGAGAAGACGGGGTGTTGTGCGTCGTCACCACCGCCGTCCATGGGGTCATCGTCGTCGAGATCGGCGTCATGTTCCAGCCGGCCGAGCCGCTGAAGGCGCCGCCGCACGTCCTGCGACATGGCTGTGCGGAAGTTGCGCCACAGCAGCTGAATATCGCAGCTGGCGCGGCCCTCGATGGTGATGAGTGCGAAGAGGCACCTCAGCTGCCGGGGGAAGGTGATTTCGGCTGCCTCCGCCATGGCCCGATGCCAGTGCTGGCCGTCCTCCAGCAGACCGAGCACCGAGCAGGCCTCCTGAAAGGTGTCACGCACTTGACCGTTGACAGTGCGGAGCGCCTCAAATGAGCGCGGCCCCCGCACGTTGTGCAGGAGAAGGCGCAGGAAGAAGCGTTCCCCGGCGCGTGGGCTCACCGCGTAAACACGGCCGAGAGCCCGTGCGGAGAATATCCCCGGCACGTTTGGATGTGGTGCTCCCCGCCGCCGCCGCCTCCAGCTTTTTGTCGCCGTCTGCCATGTATAGTACCTGGGGACTTCATGATAGAGCAGAGTAGCGGCGAACTCGTCCTCTGCGCAGATGTTAAAGAAGCTGGTGAGCTTGGACTGCTCCTGCCTGTCAATCACTTGCCGTAGATGGTCGTCGGCGTGGAACCTTACCAATCGGTCTTGACCGCCAAGGTGGACCGGCAGCGCTTCTACTGTGGGCAGGTGCTCATGGATTGGGTACTGGAGCAGGCGCCAGGCGGCCTCCATGGCGCTCAGATAGCGGCCCTGCTGAAAGGTCGCTATCTCGTCGACCACCGCCGGCTCACCTGGTGCCACCGCGAACATGACCTGGTCGCTTCCCTTCGTCACGTACTTGAGGACGTAACGAATGCAGGTGAAGGCATGGGTGATGAGCTCCACATTGACATGGCATTGCAGTGCGCGGCTGAGTAGGGGATTGTATGGCACAATCCAGCGGTTGTCCACAGTGATAGGACCACCGGGTCGGCCGGCCAGCTGCACGGTGCGCCCGCCGTCCAGCGGGCTGCGGCGGCGGTACTGCGGGTACCCCGTGTCGTTCACCTCGGTGACAGCGGCGAACTGCTTCGGGTATCGCTTTGTGCAGGCGCCATCAGCCATGCACGGGGCCGCTGGCCGGTGGGCACCGCACGGGCCGTGCACCATCTTTGCTGGTGACGACAGCATGGAGGACAATATGGGCATGAGGGAGGCCGCGCTTCTGCCACTCGATGCAGCTGATGAAGGCACGGACCTGACCGAAGACCGCGCCATCTCGGAGCAGGTGCAGGAGGCCGCGCAGCTTCTGGCGAAAAACTTGTGACACCACTTCTGGATGGTCTGAAGGCTGCTGTCCCGGGTACAGGCGTCGCAGGGTGTCCTTAATTTCCGCCCACATTGGATTGCACGTGACCGTGATGAATAGGTCGCCACCTCCAAACTCGCGAACGTATGCCATGGCATCGTTCAGCTTGGCGACCATGTAGCGGGCGCTGCCGGTAAAGGATGCCGGCAGCACGATGCGTCCGACATCAGCGCCGTGCTCGTCACCGGCGTGAATGGCGTCCGTCAGGCCGCGCAGCGTCTCTGTCCTCAGTGCCGGCTGGTGTTGGCGCAGGTAGCAGAGGCGGTCCGATTCGATTTTCGCGAAGGCGTCCACCAGTAGCTGCTGAAAGAGTGACTGGCCTCTGACGATCAAATTGAAATGGCCTGGACGATAGCGCAGATGGAACGCGTAGTACTCTGTTGCTGTTATGTTCATGGCATGGCGTGCTTCATTTCTAGGGACCAGCCGTCGGTGCCGTGAGGGTGTGACAGCACGTAGTGCAGGGGGTCGTAGCTGCGGTGATACTCATTGATTCGTTCCACACCGCCGTCTCGGTGGTGCAGGACGATGTCGCGGACGCCATGCGCCACACAGTGTCTTCTTTCGACGCGGCCCCGCACTACTCATGGCTCAGGCCTAGCCGTCTGGGCAGCGACCAGCAGGCGCGGGGTACAACCATTGCGACGCGCACTTTCAGCACGAAGTGGTGCACGAAGATGGCGGTCACCGCGGCGGTCACCGCGGCCCGCCGCCTGAGCGAACACTGTGAGGCAATCGGCCCACAAAAGGGCCGCGTGCGCGCCAGCCCGGTCCCCGCTGCCACGGCCTCGCCGCCCTCCACGTCTCGGCAGGTTGGCAGCTTCGTCTCCATCCCCTAGCTGCGTCAACCTACCAAGTGCAGGGCCGTCGCAGTCTTGGGCGTCTTCTCCGGAGGCGAAGAAACGTAGCACGGAATCGCGTCCACGGACGCCAGTTGGGATGGCCGCAGTGGGCTCCTCTGCAATATACGGTATATATTATTTAAATGCATGATGTAACATTTTTATAATTGTTGTACACCCCATCCTGGCGTCCCCGCCGACCAGCCGGCAGAACTCGCTGCCCAGGATGGAGAGCAACGCCTCCACGGCTTCTTTCTCTGAAAAGGACGATAACAAAAGCTCAGAGAAACCTGACAGCTTAATATTTTCTAATGCATACCCCGAAATGAACACGCATAAGAGGACGTGTGTTATGCTTCACTTTCCTCTGGAAAACGGCATTGCATTACCGCTATCTGCGAATATGAGGTGCTGATCGGAACTCGGATCTTCGGAATTCCGATTGTCTAATGTGCAATGCAGAATTCGGATGAACAGCCTGCTACTGGCTTTGGACAAAATACAGGGTGACCCAGCAAAAGCGGGCCCCGTCCTAACTTTTTGCTATAGTTCCTATAATAATTGACCAAATGGGTTTATTTTTCAGGACATGGCAGAAGCAACACCTGACAACTCAAAGAAACCTCACTGGAAGCTAGATCACAGAATATACTGTGTAAAACACTACTACAAGACAAGCTCGTTTAAGAAAACTCAGGAGACTTTCTTACATGAGTTTGAATGTCAGAAAGCACCCTCCAAGAGCAGGATCCAGAACTGGGTGGACCACTTTGAGAAGTTTGAAACCGTTGAAAACCTCAACGCAGCCAGTGAACGTCGTCCAAGCCACTCAGGAGGTACGAACAGGAAGCGCACAGCCGAACTTATCGAGAGCGTGAGAGAGTCAGTTCAGCAGAGTCCGAAACGCTCCTTGCGCAAACGAAGTCAGTCTCTCGGTATTTCCCGTGAAACGTGCAGGAGAGTACTTGTTAACGATATGAAGGCTTATCCATACAGGATACAGACAAAACAGACTCTCACTGTCTCAGACAAAGAGAAGAGAAAGGCTATGGCAGTGAAGATGTTGGAGAAAATGGAGGAAAGCCCAGAATTCCTGAAGTTCATCTGGACCTCCGATGAAGCTCACTTTGACCTTGAAGGAAAGGTGAATTCGAAGACAAATGTCTTTTGGGGGACCTCCAAGCCTCAAGAAGTAGCCACCACGCCTCTGCATTCCCCTAGGTGCACGGTATGGGCTGCAATCTCAGCAAGAGGAATCATCGGGCCAATGTTCTTCGAGGAATCTGGAGCGACAGTGACCGTCACCAAAGAACGGTATGTTGAAGTCCTCGAAGCCTTCAAGAGCGAGCTATATGCGCTCTATCCATCGCTTATGAACAGGTTCTGGTTCCAGCAAGATGGAGCAAGCTGTCACACCTCGAAGATGTCCCGAGATTGGCTGAAAAAGAACTTCGGACGTCGTGTGATCAGCCTGAAGACTGATTTTGAGTGGGCGCCCCATAGCCCAGACCTGAGTCCCCCAGACTTCTTCCTCTGGGGCTATCTCAAGGACCGGGTGTACTCAGAGAAGCCTAGGACCATCACCGACCTCAAGGAAGCCATCAGGGAGGAGATGAGAGCCATTCCTCGGTCTGTGTGCAAGGCCGTCATGGACAACTTCGTGCTGCGCCTCAAGAAATGTAACGAGCTAAATGGAGGACATCTCGAGCACATGCTCTAGATTGAACAAGGAGAGGTCGGTCGCTTTCGTGTTTTGACATTGTACTTAGAACACAATAAACCAGTTGTGTCCGAAGTTTCATTCAATTCAAACCATTACTTAAAAAATGACGTACTATCGGAAGTTGGGGCCTGCTTTTGCTGGGTCACCCTGTAGAAAAATCGCTATTACACTGAAGCTTATACGAGTCATTTTGGCACATTCTTCGCCTCTTTGTGACACATTATCCAAATATTCATCTGCCTATCTCACCAGCGTCCATCACAAAGCGTTCCCAGCTTTGCCAGGACATCTTTCCAGGTGACCTCAGCGTCGACTCTGGCCAAGCAGCGACCGGTGATCTTGACGAACTCGAACCAGATCTGGAAACGTGAAAGACCTTGTTTTAAATGTCCTGCACCTATTGTGTTATGCAGGCCACTTGCTCTGAATATAACCTCACAGATCACTTTCATCATCATCATCATCATCATTTGTTCAGCATCGCATTGTGCGATAAGTGATAATAAGTAATAACAGAGTGTAACACGTCAACTTCAACGCAGTGAGTTGCAGGTGAGAAGTCTAAGTAGACGCCGGGATGCCTCGCAACTGCCTTGTAAAACAAACTTCAAGCTGTCTTTCAGGCCATCTGGCATGCGATGAGTCCGAACCCGGTCACGATCTACCGGACCACCAGCGGCAAGTTCCAGCACTTCTCTGAATTTATTTTTCAGCATGCCGAATATCTCCATCACGAATGAGCCCACCAGTTCACTGGGATTCAGGGTCAGCTTTGCCAGTGAAGTGATGAGGGCTTGCTGTAGACGGTGGCGGGCGCACATCGCAGATCTGAAGGTGCGTAAGATTTCACCTCTCAATTCCTCTTGGACTGTGGGAATACCTGAGGAATCCATCAAGGCGTAGTGATGTGCAGAGCGCGGAAGTCCAAACGCAGCCTTCACGCAGCTGGCTTGCACTTTGTCTAAGTGTTCCACATCAGCCGAGCGCAAGACAGCCGTGCCGCAGCCGAATATCAAAACAGGTAAGACTACCGTCTGCCATAAATACGCCTTGTCTGCGGGAGATAGTTTCTTGCTCAGCATACCGGCGGGCGTGAGGCCATTAAAGGCGGCACGTGCTCGTTTTTCTCGCTGGTTAACATGACTGGCGGCTGATAGGCGAGAGTCCAGCACCACGCCAAGGTGCTCCGATTGTGACCTGGTCAGGAGCCGCTGGCCAGACAGTACCCATGACGGTGTACTTGCCAGGAGTTCTCCACCAAAGAGGACACAGTGACTTTTCGTTTTTTCTGGGTCAGGATGAACGAATTCAAGCCTCCATTCCTGTGCGAATTCTCCAACCAGGCCCAACAGACCACCAAGATGCAGGGCGTTTGCAGACAGTAGGAGCAGATCGTTGTCATAGCACACAGCCGGAACGTGGTGCTGACAGGTAGGCGCCACATCCATTCTCGTCCAACGCTGCCAGGAGAGGGTGCAGATACACATTGGCGAAGCTGGGAGAAAGGGTGGCACCCTGCCTAGTGCCCCTCAGTACCGAGAAGGTCTCGGATATGGCTCCCCCGAATGCAACTCTCGCAGCAAGATTACAGTACCAGTGTACAATCAGAAGACAGACCTACCCGATGACGTAGCTGCTAGAGGACCGTGGTACCCATGTATCGTTTGTAACTGTTTATCCATGCCTGCCTCACTCCCAGCTGGGTACACCTCTGTCCTGATGCTTCCTTTCTTGTACTTTCAGATGTGTTGGTCATTGCTGTCAAATACAATCCGAAGCAAATGACTGAGGTCTATTTATGACCAACACATAACTGGTTTCATCGTCCTCAATTGGTATCCACGCCAAGGTAAAAAGTCACACCAACCACAGCACCGCAGCGTCAAACAGGAAAACCCAAGGGGTAACCGTACAGGCACCGACAGCTCCTCTATTAGGGAACAGTCTGATTTTGCTCCTTTCCTCAGAAGCCACCCACAGGGCTGTTGGGATCTGCCCATTTGTTTCCGCCGTGCATTTCTCGTTATGCATCGCGTGGTACACTGTACGGATGCTCGCCTACGGGACGTCACATGACTGCTTGTATGATGCGGCGCGGTATCAGCCGACTGGTGGCCTCCTTGATCAGAGGAATGCTGTTCGCCGTCTTAGAGGCCTTGATCCGCCGCAGGTCGGCTACCTCGTGGATGGCATAAGGCGAAAGTGAAAAGTTTTTGCGAAGTTTTTGAAGTCTTTGAGGCGCCAGTCAGCAATTTCCGTATTCGAAAGTCGGAAGTCGGGTCAGGAAATCCTCTGGAGCGATGGCCATAAGCAATCGCAGAACATTGGCTGGCCAGCGCTGCAGCACTGTATCCCGCGTCGAACTGGACGGCGATGAAATCCGCATTCCGCAACCTCAGTAACGGAAACTGGGAATCACTGACTTAGCAGTTGGAGTAGGGTTTGGAGACTCAGCTATGTAGCCTTGCAAACCCGATTTGTAGCTGGTGCCAGAGCTACCTGAGCCAGAGCATTTACTGTCCCAGCATGAAGTCCGACCAGTCCCAGCGGGTGGCACGCGTGCCCGCGTTCAGCCGCATGCTCCGGAACACCTGCGTGAAGCCCCGTGGCAATGCGTCAGGTGCCGTGTTATGCACACCGGATATGTGGACGGCACGCAGCAAAATGTCGTATTTGACAGTGACGCAATGGCGGAGCCAAACCATGGCTGCTGCCGACCGTGATGACTGAGAGTTCAGTACCGAGACCACACTGCTGTTGTTTGCTCGTACAATAACACATCGGCATGCCAGAACATGGGACCAAATATGAACTGGCACCACCACGCCTATAAGGTCTTTTACCCTGATGTCGGCACCATGCAGCCAGCTAGGCCATTCGCCAGCGGCTGCCGCATATTGCACCCAGACCGACAGAGCCGTACTTATGAAGGATTTCTTCCAGCCTCTGCGAACCAGGTAGAGCCGGGCTCACATTCAAGTCTCCCGCGCTTCTCGACTGGTCTTCCATCATGGCGACAGCTACCCGTGCCTCGTGTATCCCTCCTCCGACCATAAGGTCAGGGATCTTCCAGTGTGAGCCCAGGCGGATACGTCCACTCTCCCAGTCAAACTTACGGAGGGGAAGGTGGACAGGAAGTCGCGGCCCAGGATGACCACAGTCTCGGTGCAGTCAATGATCTTGAGTACATGGTCGCGCACATCACCCTCTCCTACATCAATACAGACAGTCACAGTTCCAACCACGTCAGCATCTCCACACACACCATGTACTTTACTGCCAATACCCTGCACTGGCCGCAGATTCATCAGGACCTAGCTCTTCAGCTGTACGCTTGTCCACGACTGAGGTTCCAGCTCTAGGGTCTACATGGCTGACACTGGCTGATCATTTAACAGGACACTCAATGTGAGAGCCCTTCACTCTCGCATGACTCGCTTGCATGCACGGAGATCATGCCCCTTCCCCCCACATCGCGGACAACAGCGCCCAGGGCATGTACGCATGATGTGACCTGTCTTACTACAGATGTAGCATTTCATGGGCGGGCGGTTTACAATCTGACTGACCGTGCTATCACCTCTGCCCCTGTGGGCTCTGACAGCCACGACATCACCTCCGTCCGACCTTTCATCAAGGCTGCTCGACTGCCGCCTCTGAGAGGTGTGCCACCGTTGGAGCACTAGTGACAGTTACGGCCTCTGCACCAACACTGATTGCACCTACCGGCTCTATGAGAGGCACATGAGGAGTCGTAGTCGAGTCGGAGTCAAAGTCAATTTTTGAAGCCGGAGTCTGAGTCTGAGTCGGAGTTACCCTAAAATACATCGACTCCGCAGCCCTGCTGATGTGGTGACACTGGATACTTTGATTGTTGATTGTGTTCTGCGACAGAAGAAAACGTGTGCGGCTCTGCTGGATCCCGAGCCACGTAGGCATCCAAGGTAACGAGACTGCCGACTTGGCGGTGAGGAGGGCCTCGGAGAGGCCTCATCTCCACCGATTCCCACTCCCAGCTAGGGACTTTTTTCCCTACGATCAAAGCCTTCTTGCACAGCAAATGGCAAAGCAGGTGGGATGGCTGCTTGGGCAACAAGCTTCTATCCCTCAAGCCCACCCTAGCACCGTGGGCCTCCTCAATGCGCAAAAACAGGCGGGACGAGGTAGTCCTGTGCAGGCTGAGGACTGGGCACACGTACGGCACCCACGGCTTTCTCGTCTGTGGAGGAGACAGACCTACGTGTCCTAGATGCACTGTCCCCCTATCGGTGAGGCATGTTCTACTGGACTGTCCTCAGCTTAATCGTGAAAGGGAAGCGCACTTCGGGGCTACGCATCAGCTGACCATCCAAAACCTGCTAGGTAACGACTCGCACCTCCTAGACAGGGAAGCCCTCTTGGCGTTCGTCAGAACCTCCGGACTCCGAGTGGCGAGTAGTCTACTCTCACCAAGTTTCGTAAAACTCTCTCTTTACCGGAACTCTTGCCTCGCTGTCCTGCGAGGGTTAGCTTTTATCTTCGAGCACGATAGTTTCTAAACCCAGACCTAGTATATTGGACGTTAGCCCGAGCAACGCTTCTTGAGGGACTGTTGTCCCG
Organism: Amphibalanus amphitrite; assembly: GCF_019059575.1. Taxonomy (NCBI): domain Eukaryota; kingdom Metazoa; phylum Arthropoda; class Thecostraca; order Balanomorpha; family Balanidae; genus Amphibalanus; species Amphibalanus amphitrite. The sequence goes on along the minus strand of NW_024882507.1, from coordinate 70,585 downwards.
TTTTTTTTTACATCATTTTACTCGTGCTTTGAGAGAAAACTGCACATTGCTCACCATTGTTTAGCACGCTTACCTGCGCTTTAAGACTGTTGTTAACTCGCTATTCAGTTCTTGCCCCGCACCTCACGCAAAAAGATAAGTTACTGGCGTCATATAACCCTCAGAGGTTGGGCACGCCATCAAACCCAATCATCATCATCATCATCATCGACTCGTTGAAATGACATGGCGAGACTGCATGGAAGGGTCTTTGGCAGGAATGGAGTCCATGCTCTCAAAATATGGCCATGAGCATGTGCCCGCCCCACTGCGCTGTTTTTCTTGCTGGACATCTTTGTACCTTTGAAGCAGCCTGTGCCACTTCTTGCGGCAGTCTTCCCAACCAATGTCATACCCTTGGGTCTTCATCTCTTCTTGCACACGGAGCCATCGTGCCCTTACATCTTGCTTGGACTTTGTTTTTTTTTTCTGGTGCATCGATAACATTCTCATGGCAAACTGTGATCAGCAATTTACTTTTTTTTTGACATCCTTTGCAGAAGTAGTGGGGTCTGTTTCACAATGTTAAGTTGCAGCAGCATCACATCTTGAATGGCATGCTGTGGCTTCTTCAACTGATAGGATCTGTGATCCACATTTACCACATGCATGGATACACCTGGAAAAATACTAGACATGGTTAGGTGGTTGTATCCACATTATCAAACAGTACAGCTGTACTATATAACACATTTTGATAAATATATTGCATCACAATAGGATATTTTGCTTAAAACTATGCAACAAGCAATAAGACACCTTCACTGGTTTTCTGGTTTTCATTATTTTTTAAAGAAAACCATGAAAGAAAACCATGGCGCTCTTCGATGTCGAAGAGCGCCGGAAAGGTCTTCATGAGCTTCGTGACTGAAGCACCCGTCTTGCCACGACGTCCAAGAATCTCCTGGCGCCGACTTGGGAACGTGCTGATCATTAGCTCCGGATCGCGCTCGCCGAGCTGCATCCGGTTGATGCTGCGCTCGCCTTAGCAGGCCGAGTTCTTTACGGCGGGACGGTAACCTGAGTAAAGATAAATGCAAATTAGAATAGCGAGATAACATTTATTTGATGTCGCAGTACTATAGAGCGGAAACACGTCACATTCCAATGCCAGAGCCATCAAAACAGCTGCAGTCGGAGTAGCTCAGGTTAGTCCTCGCCGGCACTGGTAATTTCACCGACAACTTACACGGCACGAAGGGGATACGACTCCCCCACCCCACCCGCGCTTGGCCCCAAATTGAGCTACAGCATTACAGCTTTGCAGAAAGCCAGGCCGGCATCCGAACATCGACCCGGGCATAGCCGTCCGCAGTCAGATGTACCCCATCCTTAAACACGTTCTTGCGCGTCGTGCGGTGATTTCGGTCCGCCAGGCGCCATCCGATGTGACGGGTCACTTCGACGCTCTGGCTGAAACCGTAGATCACAGCGCTGAGCTTGGCCTCTGCGTGGTAAGCGTCTCTAACCTCCCAGTGGATGTCGCTTTGCCGCGGCTTCGGGCCAAACACCGTCACACTGTGGGCGGGAACTTGGGACAGTAGCTTTTCCATGACGGGAACCACCGCTTGGGTGGAGAGCTGTCGGGCCGTTCGGTGCTCCTGCGGGGTCCTGTCGTTCCAGTCCAGTCACGGTACGACCCGACCCTCGGCCTCTCCGGCAATATTGCTGGACAGCCACTCGCTCCGCTCACGCCGCACACATGCTGGCCCAGCTCAACGCCGCGCCGGGGGCGCCCGGTCTGTGGCACAGACACCATAAGGCAGCACAAACACCATTAGGCTCAACACTGTACACACTGGAGCACATCCCTCGTCCGTGTAGCTGCTACGGCTGTTGCGCACAGACTGGGGCGTCTCTAGCGCCGCCACCGGCCCGCGCAGGGGCCCTGTGCGCTCCGATTGGCGGCCTACCTGTGACGCCTGTCTATGTCACGCGTAAAGTCCGTCGTCTTGTTGGAATGCCTCTGCTATACGGGTCCCTCCTTTTCAATATGTCAGTACTTCTTTTCATGTTTACTGAGCGACAGAGTCTCAGAGAGCACGTCTTGCACAAGGATTGTATCCGCACCATGTGCACCGGCATCGCGGCAAAATGTCTAAGCCTGGCTTTTCATTATTTCCAGGTCATCACGGAAGGGTTGCTCTTGCGCCCACAGAACTTCACTCAGTGACTGTCAGTAACTCACCCCAACCATAGTAGTGTTCGCTTTCCCTCTCGTTTTGTCAGCCAGCCGCACCGCCGTTACGTTACATAATCCTGACGTGCTCCCCACCAAAATGTCGGAACTCGCTAGTTAACACATTTTAAAATTCAACGAAAACACTTTGGACACACAGACACATTGACAAACACTGATAATGATTCTACCGTGCGCACATCACGTTCCCTCTCCAGCTATCTCAGTGCAGGATCTCCTCGCTGTTGAGACATCGGATGAGGTAGCTGTCTGCGTTGCGGTACGTTGCGGACACGACCTCAGGTGTGATCCAGCCGCCATGGACAGACACAGCTCGCGGGTCAGACAGTGGGTGCGCCACTTCATCGGCCCCATCCCGTGCTCCCTCGCCACGGCAGCGCTGTGGACTACGCGCTGGATGTGATCCAGCCGCTGCTTGGCGTCGGTTTTCAGGGCTGAGAAGCAGTTCTCTATAGGATTAGGGAATAGGGAGTAGGCGGGAAGGAATTTGAGTTGGTGGATGTCTGACGGGTTTTGGAGGTGGCGGTGGATAGGGGCGTTATCCGCGGTGGCTAGGGGCGTTATCCATGAGGATGGTGGCAGGCTCGTCGTCGAGGATGACGAATAAGGTGCGGATGAAGGACGCCACATCGTCGTTCCGTACACCACGCGAGAACGCCTTGAAATGTATGACGCCGGTTTCCGGAGTTATGGCCACCAGGAAGGTGGCGCTGTTTCCTCGCTGCGACCCCACGATCCTGTTGACGCGCTGTCCGACGGGAGCACGCCCGTAGCTCCGACGAGTGTACAGGTTGAAGCCCGTCTCGTCGATGTACACCCGGCGTTGATTGATGCCGTTCCTCAGCATCCACTCGTAACACCTGAACGAAATGAATATGAATGGTAAGATGCCAGCATTGCAGGTGCGTTAGCATTCGGTGAAATTCATATAACAACCACAGTCAAAGAAATTGTGATGTTACACATGCGTAAATGGTGTCATAAATGTATGGTCGACTTAACTGCACAGTGCAGTCTGCAGGCCCGTTACACAAAATGTTGACAGAACATGCAGGATGCTGGATGTTCCTTGCAATATTTAATGTTTGCGTGCTCCATGATTGTGGCTTATCGTATTCGAATGACGAAGGAATAACATAAAACTAACGAAATATATGTAAAAACAAATTAAATACTGACGAATGCTGACACCGGTTGCATCCCTTGATGACGTCATCGATATGACGGCGATGTCGGCGCCTGTTCTTCCTCCTTCTCTGGTGAGAACGTAATGAGGTCGCTTCGTGGACATGGACCTCTGGCGTCGTACGACTGTGCTCTGACGTCGAGGTGCTCTCCCTGACACTGCAGACCACATCAAATGGATCGGAGTCAGCTGGCTCGACCTCGGCGATCGCAGTGGCCGAATCTTGTGTGCGGTGCTGACTCGCACGCACACCTTGAGACGATGCGCGGCGGATGGTCCCTGGTCGCCTTGGGCTTGGAAGCTGTGAGCGGCACACATTTTCGAAGTGGTGTAGTTTACCACATCTGGTACAGGAGTGACCGTAGGCGGGGCAGCTCGCTATACGTGCCTCCCGTTCCTGAGAGTAGCCATGCTTCCCACAATGTCCACAAGGTTGTTGTGGTGGTGGTGGTGGGCCGACTGTGGTGGGGCTTGAGAGACAGTGCCGCTGCTGTTTCCTGAATGTGCTGACACCAGCTGCTGTAGGAGCGGTTGCTGTGGTGGACACATTTTGCAGGCGTTGGGCAGACAGTTTACCTCATTCACGTGCCTCAATGAAACGGACCTCGAGTGATGTAGTTTCATCTTTCTCTGAAAGCAGAGACGGCTTGATCTCTGGATCATAGACCCCACGTATGAGTGCATCTCGGACCATGCCGTGACTGTAGTCGACGGTCGTCGGGATCTCGCAGTGGCACTGGATGCCGTAGCGGCACGTACCTGCGATGCCCTTCAGGCGGGCACAGAATGTTCGCACGGGTTCGTCACGATCCTGGTGGGCGCTGTGAAGTGCATCACGGGCGACCAGCACGTTTTCAGCCCGGACAGCCAGTTTCTTGATGTTGGCCACCACTGTGGTTTCAGTACAGGTGGACATAGCACCATATGTACGGGCGAGGTCCCTGCACAGGGTTTCATCACAGCAGTCCAGCAGTTGGTACACAATATCTGGCCCCGTGATCCTTGTGGCTGATTTGTACACAGTCCACCTCTGGAGGAAATACCCCCAGTCTTTCTCAGTGCCACCACCAGTGACAATGGGACGCTTGACACGCTCTACTGGTGCAGATGCAGGGGTAGTGCCCATGGTTGCAGGAGCTGCAGGGGTTGGATGAGCCGATCTCTCATGCATTTGGAGGAGGATGGCTAGGAGTGCTTTGTCTGGCTCATCTGAAGCCCAGGTACAGTCCTGGTAGGGACAACTGACAGACATGGTTCCGCAAGCGTGTCTGGTTGGGTGAACTTCACAGGTCCCAGTCCAGGGGTTTGAGGCGCTTCAGCGACGATGATGTGTTGGTCATAAATAGACCTCAGTCATTTGCTTCGGATTGTATTTGACAGCAATGACCAACACATCTGAAAGTACAAGAAAGGAAGCATCAGGACAGAGGTGTACCCAGCTGGGAGTGAGGCAGGCATGGATGAACAGTTACAAACGATACATGGGTACCACGGTCCTCTACTTTCCAAGCTCTTAATTTCTTTTTGCAGCCTCCTGCTCCCACTCCCTCACGTGCTGGTCAATAAGTGACCTTTCCTTGGCCCAAGTGTTGCCCCGGACAGCCAGATTCAGGATATATTCATTTGGCCCCACCTGAGGAACAAGATACACGGCAAGGCTATCGCCCAGGATCAAATGAAGGGTGCCCACCTCCACTACGTCCCCTTCGGGATTATAGCCCCGATCCATGTCCTCGTCCTGCTTCATATCACCGACTGCTCCCTCAGGACGTGGTTCCACCTCGGATGGGCGCTCCAGAAGTACATCCTGGAATGCGGCTTCTCCCAGCAGTTCTCACAGCTCCTGCACAATCTCGTCTGGACCTGCAGTCGCAGCTGTTGGGGACTGGCTCACGTTATAGCCCACTATCTCCCGAACATTATCGTCATATATGCCCTCTCCCACCTGCTGAGCCTCCCTCAACAGGTCGTCGATATCGACCCCACCTGCCATCGTTGAATCGATTGGCTTAGTCTCGTCTCGGCCAAAATGATATTCCTCAGATGAGGAACAATGAAAAGTAACCGAACGCATCGGGATAGGCTTATCAGTAAGCTCAAACGAAGGTTGCACCATGGATGATATAACACTTATTATCTCATCCATGGTTGCACCATCGAGCTATCGAATGACGTGACCTCGATCCCCTGACCTGTACCTGCTGACCGCTGGCCCTCCAGAGCTGCCACTCGGCGCAGCAGCTGGTCGACAGTGGTCTCCAATGCACCACACCGCGCATCCAGCTGCGCGATCCTCTCTGCCGGCTCCCCTCGCTTACAGCTCCAGATGTCATGACTAGGAGTCTGCCTTGACCGCGCCAATGTTAAGTCAAAGACGTGATCTCCGGCGAGCTTGTATTGCCTCCACCTTCACCCGGTACCACCAACAGACTGGCGCCTCTCCGCGCCGGCCGACCCGCGCTCAGGTCCGCGTAGGGGCGCCTCCAGCGGGAGGCAGGCAGGGACGCGACCAGCATGGGGCAGCCCCCACAAAAGCCATAAATAAAGAAAATGTTAGATATCGTGCACACGTCCTTGTATTCTGCTCCAATACACTCCAGCTTACCATTCGTGGTCACGCGCACCGCCTGACTGTCACGCAGATACAAAACACGTTACTCGTCGACTTAATGACAATTATCGACACACCACCAATACCACGTGCGCCTTCGGCACTGCGCCTGTAACATATATATTCCCAACACCCCTCCCCTCTCCGAAACATACGCTCACATCATCCGGCTATATACACGATACACATGTCATCGCTGCCATGCGCCTCACTGTTACTCCCGCGCCGCTCCCACCTCCAGCCCCTCCGGCATACGGCCGGCCACCTGGGCGATTTTTCATGTTCAAATCCCCCAAGGATTTGGGCCAGGATATCAGGACTTGCGGCCATTGTTCTGTAAGAAAATAATAACCTAGGCTGTTCAACAGCCTAGGTTTGTCCTACCGACCGCGCCAGTGTTAGATATCGTGCACACTGCACACGTCCTTGTACTCTGCTCCAATACACACCAGCTTACCATTCGTAGTCAAGCGCACCGCCTGACTATGTTCTAGTAATCTTGCGCCTGACTGCCACACAGATACAAAACACGTTACTCGTCGACTTAATGACAATTATCGATACACCACCAATATTACGTGCGCCTTCGGCACTGGCGCCTGTAACATATATATTCCCAACAAAAACATACCCAAGAATAGCATAAGTATGGTTATGAAATGCAAGCTTTATTGTCTGCACGCGTAGAGCATAGGCTGTTGGTTGGACAGCCTATGTTGGTTGGACAGCCTTGGCTGCTATTTGAGCAATCTTGGTTTTTGGTCGTTGTCAGTTGGAAAGCCTAGGTTGTTGGTTGAACATCCTAGGTTGTTGGTTGGACAGCTTAGGTTGTTGGTTGGGCAGCCTAGGTTGTTAGTTGGTTAGCCTATGTTGTTGCTTCAGCTTAGGTTGTTGGTTGGGCAGCCTAGGTTATTATTTTGGCAGCCTGGTTTGTTGGATGGACGGCCCAGGTTGTCGGTTGGACAGCCTAGGTTGTTGTTTTGCAAGCCTAGATTGTTATTGGACGGGTTAGGATGTCAGTTGGACAGCCTAGGTTGTTCAAGTCTTCTTAGTGCTTTGACAAGGAGCAGTTGTACTTTAAAATACTTTGTGAAAAAGATCCGTCCCACATCTACATCCATGAGGTCTGACACAGCGTCCAAAGGTGGGTGTATCTTCCTTTTGGGGAACTCGCCCTCCCAATCGACTTGTCTGCGGCGCCAGACCGTGAAGCAGCGCCGCGCTGCCTCTTGCTACTGTTCGTGGGGCCACACCATTGACTGAGCTGTCTCCTCGCCGTCATTTCACTGGCTTTCGCCGTAAGTTATGCCCGACTTCATCTCTGACTGTTTCTCCTGCTTCGCTGACCCGGCTACAGCACTGCTTCTGGGTCCTGCCTCCTCCTTCGATAAGTGGGCAGCACCAATGGTGCGGAGGTCAAGCAAGGTGTCTAGCTTCTCCCGCTTCGGTGTGATGACTGACTTGATGGTTGGCGCACTCCACGATAGATCGACCGGGGGATAACACGGTACATCTCAAATTACGGTCACAATACGTTTATAGGGTTATCTGATGTGCTGATTCTAGTCCTGCAAGTTTCAGCTCGATCGGAGCAAGCATTACGGAGTTATATATGGCATCCGGCATTTTTCTGAAGTCACGAAACGTGACGATATTTGATTGCATAAATATATAAATGAAATTAAATGAAAATGCGAGTGACACTAGAAGGTCCACCGCTTCCTTTTCCAGCAGTAATTGGACGACAGGCACAGTCCTGCCGCGCTTGCCTCTGGTCTTTATGAGACACATCAGGCTGACGGCACCAACCGATACCAAGTTGTTGTAGGCCCTCACAGAGAATTTGACCCGATCGGCATCTATGGCAGACTCCAACTTTGCGCGCAGATGCTTCCCGACGCTGCATGTCGTGCGTAGTTGGTAACTCTCTTTCAACATTCTGCTTTCTCATTTTAGTGTTTCGCTTGAGGCCCGACCCACATTGTCCCCCCATTCATTGTCAAGGAGTCGCAGATACTTTCCGCTGCAGTTGCACGTTCTCCTCGCGCAGTGTCACCCCACGAGGAACGTGACACACCTTTTCTTAGCGCTGTCCCCACCGTTTGTGACACCGGAGGGACCGTGAACGTCGGCGGGGCGTTCTTTGTGTCACTGTTGTACCCCGCTGCCTCCTCCGTGACGGCCACGATGTCGTCCAAGTAGCGTACGGCCCTCCAGCAAAAGAGTAGTTGGTTAGCCGATGTGCTTTTGGTGTAATAACTTTAAATGACAAAGACACTCCTGTAAAATAACTCAATAGAAATGAGAAATGTCCATCGCACACACTTCGGCAATGGTTTTCAACAGCCATTAGACGTATTCATCAATGCAGATCGCTTATTGTGATGTTGGCAACCAACCACTGAATACCTGGAGGGCCGTCCGTCGCACACCTCCCGCACCGTGAGCTTTGGTTGCCGTCTGTTGCAGCCGATGATGTAGAAGAGGGAACAGCTGATCAGCGAAAGTCGGAGTCGCCGCTGCTCGTCACCGGCAGCTTCTATGTGTGTGCGGGGTTCCACTGGCAGCTGCTGCTGCCACTGGAGTGCTATGAGTAATATGCCACTAGCGTTCTGCTTGAAAACGAGCTGTCTACAGCACGGTATGACGCCAGCGCTCAGGGACTATATCCCATGTATCTTGTGGACTGATGTGTTCGCTTTGTATAGATATTTGGTTTCAAGTGTTTGTTGTCACGTACTGTTTTGGTGTCTTTGGCTAGTGTGATGTTGCAGTTGCTGCACAGTCTTTCAACATTGGCAAAATATATTGATTGTGCCATCGCCCAGCTTTGTGTTCGTCGAAATGCCTGACAACAGCAATTTTATATTTTAACGCAGAAATTAACTCCGCTACTAGAAAAAAATGACACACTGTGTACTTGTCTGGTGGCCTCCGTCGCTTCTCAACACAACAAAGCTTTACGTATTAGTTTGTTACCTGTGTAGAATCTTCAGAGGTGATATCTTGAACGCATTGATTTCTTGTACTTTATTACAGCAACACAGACAGTTTCAAATGGTTTGATTTGGTTTTGCTTACAGTTGTGGATACCACACTCAGTCCTGAATTTGCAATATCTGGACAAATGACCTTTCTTGAGGCACGAAAAACAACGTCGATTGCTGAAAACATATTTCGATCTGGCAGCGGGAGTCATTTGTTTGAAAGGACACTCATCTAACTGGTGCGTTCCTGAGTCACAACACACACAGTCCTTTGGAACAAAAAACGACGTGTCAGTACTGTAGTTACTTCTCATAGTTCTGGACATTTTCTGTGGCTCTGGTGTTACTGCCGACCGCTTACTGGTCGAAGTGGCTACGGCGGCATAATTTAGCGCAATGCGCACCTGCCTCTGCAGCCAACTGTCAAAATGAATCAAATTCGGCATGTGAAGGTCGATAGCGTATTCTCCCCAGTCTCTTTTTAACTCCGCCGGCAGCTTTTGGACAGCACGACGAAGGTTTTCAGTCGATCTCAAATCCCCGTCAAAGCCCATGTTTTGCAGGACGGTTACGGCACAATGAACGGCTCCGTGAAATTTCTCTAAACTGGACGGGTCGAGGTAAACAGGAGAAGAAGCAGAGAATATTTGAGACAAGTTGGCATGGACAATATCTTCGTCTCGACCAAAACGATCTTTAAGTGCGCACATCGCATCACGATATAAATTTCCATCAAACAACATACCTCCGATTGTGTGGCGTGCAAGTCCAGTTACTGCACCTTGCAGATGGGCCATTTTCTCATCATTGGACATTGGCTGGTCGTCGACTAAAGATTTAAATAGAGAGTACCATCTTGGCCAGTCTGCAACATTGCCGTTAAATGCTTCTAGCTCCAGACGAGGTAAACTGCTTCGGAAGAGATTGGACTGATTCGGTCGCTGCTCGTTCGTTAAATCTCTCGTTCGTTCGACTTCGCTGATTTCGGGATTGTGCATTCGTTGTCGCCAAATCGTTCGTTCGAGAGGTGCTATCTTCATCATTTTTCATTCGGTGCTCTACTTCAGATTTAATTGACGCATACGATGTGTTTAAATCAACGTCATGTAGTTTCTTTTGACCATCTTCGCTGGCTGCTGCACCTTTCCTTTCTCGCAACCGCGAAAGTATAGAATCTTGTAGCGCAGTGCACCTTTCAGTCGCTTCTCCTTCATAACGTTCTGCGCGTATTCGTTCAAATTCGTCGTCCTGAATACGATCAAAGTAATTCCAATTTGCATCTTGTAGGGTAGACCGGGGCAAGTCGCCCCGCCGAGGTAAAACGCCTCACCGATGTTTCTCGGAATTGGCCAGGTTCTGGGGAAACATCCTCTCTTCTATAAAACGTGCACTATATGATCATTATATGAGCAAACTGGAAAGAAATTGTGATAACTCTTTAGGGAGATATAGCCAAAAATTTGTTTTTGGAGTGATTTTTATGTTTTGCAGTCAGATTATGCATCATGGCGTTCTTTTATTGTCCACGTCAGGTTAATGACTTTTATGTATTTTGAACAACTAGTGTCTAACGCTTATAATAATGGGTTGGTCCGTTTTAAATTATTTCTTGCTGGAGTGCAAGGCGTTGTTCCCTGACCGAACTACGTGATGGGGTAAAACGCCCCAGTAGGTCGCGGGGCAAAAAGCCCCATGGGCGTTTTACCTCATGTGTTGTTCCGAATACCCACTTCCTAATGTTCGGTAACTGGCGAACAGTAAGTTTCTATGCAATTTTATGTGCTTTTCTCAGCAAATTAATGGCAAAGGAAGTATTTTGTTAACATTTGCATTGCAATAATTTATTATTTGGCCTTATGAGCCAGGTGAAAAACCTGTACATACAATAGTGTCATACCTGAACACCTGACAGGATGGAAGGGGCTAACTTCAGTTCCGTGCCTCCCAAGGTCTAACGGGCCTCTTATATAAGATTTAGTCAACTAGCATGTTTAATCTGTAATCTAGAGTATGGGGCTTCTTGCCCCAGGCCGTGGGGCGTTTTGCCCTGGGGTTGGGGCAAAATGCCCCATTTGCAGTTGCTTCACAAATCACTTCCTAGCTGGGAGTTCGATCAAAAGTGAATGAATTTGACGGGTGGAATTTAAAGTAAAATGTCCAAAGAACGCATTGAGCACAAATTTGGCCTTCCAGGTGATGTGGGACAAAAGTTATGTAGCAAAATAAATTATCTGGGGCGTCTTGCCCCAGGCTACCCTAATTTGTGTAGTGCGTCATCGAGCTCCTTTAAAATGATCCAGAGCTCATCGCGGGTGCCGTCAATATCGAGAAGAACAAATCCTCTTCGTAGTATCCGATTTAGGGCGGCAAGTTCTTGACCACGTTTACGACGTAAATCTGACAATGAACGACTTGTACTTGCCATGGCAATCTTAAAACTGTAGAATCTTCAGAGGTAATATCTTGAACGCATTGATTTCTTGTAGTTTATTAGAGCAACACAGACAGTTTCAAATGGTTTAATGATTTTGCCGATTCACAGATTGAAGATTCTATAAACCAAGATGACACTAGAGAAATTTAGGCAGTTATTTTACACCAAACAAAACCAAAATAATGCCCAAATATTCACAAACCAGGCCAAATTAAATTTAACACAAACTGGAGCTCATGTCAAAACGAAAAGTCAAAACAAAAAATCGACATATTTCAAATAAACCACATGCACTGATCCCAAAGCACTTCCGTTTGAGGTCGCATCCTTTTGTTCCTTAATAAACGTTTTGTGTGTGTGTGTGTGTGTGTGTGTGTGTGTGTGTGTGTGTGTGTGTGTGTGTGTGTGTGTGTGTGTGTGTGTGTGTGTGTGTGTGTGTGTGTGTGTGTGTGTGTGTGTGTGTGTGTGTGTGTGTGTGTGTGTGTGTGTGTGTGTGTGTGTGTGTGTGTGTGTACTTGTAAGCCATCACTTTTGGGGTCATTTTGTGATCGCACACCTGCAATGTGAGGACACCATGTCACATTCACGGACAGTTTTGGTGTCCTCGGATTTAGAAGGCGGATATACCCATATTTTTCATTTTTTGAACGATTTAAGAGTTTTCGGAGTGTCCCGAAATTTCACGTCTTTTGAGATCGAGTGCGGAAAGTGTGTGAGTGCGGAAATTTCGGAGCGTTTCCTATTCTGTGCGACGGATAGTGGTGTTTGGAATCGAAGGCATATCCACCATTCATGAATCATGACTAGCGATTCATTGCCGCAATACATTTGTTCTTTGCATTTGGGATAATATTTTGTATTAATATATTTGTTTATTTAATATCAAACACCTAGGATTATTCTTGAGTTAATTTAAATTTGAATCTTTTTTGTTAAATCAGACTCAATCTGAATCCTTTGCTGGATAAACAGGGAGCATGCGGCCCTTGCGCGTAGATTGGTTGCCTCATACTATGACGTAATAGGTACATTATGTTGATTGGTCAGTTTACTCAAAACGCCTTTGGCTTCGACGCTCATTGGCCCAACTTTCGCGTGCCTCCAACCGCCTTTTTATAAGAAGTTTGTACGTTTTTAGATTTAACTTTTCCGGTGGTTTTCGCGTGGATTTTCGTCAACTTCGTGAACAACTACTGTCGTCCGATTTGTAAGTGCATCATGCCTATTTTCCCATTCGTGAATTAGGATAGCAAAGCCTTTTCAGAATTATTCCATGCTCATTCAGACAGATGGTTCAAGGCGGTGTCAGGCGCTGATAGTTTATTCTCTTAAATAAGTATCGAAAGTGTACCTACCTAACAAATAAGACCTTCCAGGGATTTCCCAATCCTTAGTGTTCTTTGGAGATTTAGCCTTTTTAAAGGTGAGTGTTATTGTCTGTCTGTTCTTAAATATTGGTAATTATCCAGTTCAAGTTTAAATCAGCTTCAGTGCATGGGTGTTGTTTTCCATAGGCTTGGTAGGTCCCGAGCCCTACCAATAATTTCAGGATTAATTTCATAATAATTTCAGAACATTAGATGCCTTCAAAAACGTATTAAGCAAGATGAAAAGAACATGTTAGAGCTCTGAAACTTCAGCTAACATCTGAGATTCACCCAATACCAAAAGTGTTCTACGAAACATTCGGCTTTGGACTTGTGTTTTTGGTTTTTGTTTCTACAACTTTGCAAATTTTCCAATTCTGTCATTGAATAAGTGTCAGTGTCCTAAATGCTATTTTCCAGCTTCTAAAATAACATGTAGTTATTATTATTTTCAGGGAAAAGTCCATGTAAGCTAGTGGCAGTTATTAGTTTGTAGGTAAGCACCTGACCAAGTACCTAGGTACTATTCTTGTTGCGCTATTGACCCTCTTTCATTCTTTCTCAATTTTGTTTTTAGAAATGAACTCAGTGCGTTGAGTAGAGCATGTCAAAGCTCTGAAACATGTGATACCTCCCTAGAATAACAATCCCAAAAATGTTTTACGAAACTCCGCTGTTGACATATGGTGTTTTTTCAGCTGTTCTCTTTTTTAAACCTGGTGCTTCTCAATTCTGGCTTCTGAATCAGTATCAGTGTCTCCAATGCTAATTGCCAGTACCAAAAATAACTGGGCTATAGGTACTTAAGGGGAGATGCAGGTATAAGGGGAAATGCACATACAAGTCGTATTAAATAGTTCTATAGTTTGTGTGCACCTAATCTAGTACTATTCTTGATGCGCGATTGACGCCCTCTCATTCTTTCCCAATTATGTCTTAAGAAATGCATTCAGCACATTGGTTGACACATGTTGGAGTCCTGGAACTTAAGATAGCCCCTGAGATTCACCCATTACCAAAAGTGCCTAACGAAACGTTCCGCTTTGTACCTACTCAGGTGTTATTGGGCTTTCTTTTCTACAGCTTTGCCTATTTTCCAATTTTGTTGATTGAATTAGACTCAGTGTCTTAAATGTTATTTTTCAGTACCCAAAAATAAATGGATTGCTATTATTTTAAGAGAACTGCACATGTAAGCCTGTGGCAGTAAGTAGCTTTGTTTGCACCTTACTAAGTACAATTTGCACCTTTACTATTCTTGTTGCACGATCGACACCCTCACTCTTTCTCAATCCTTTTTTAGAGACAAATTCAGTGCATTGAGTAAAACATGTCAAATCCATGAAACTTGTGATATTGTTTAACAAGTTATTCTTCATCCTTCTAATAAACTTGGGTTAGGTATCTTCAAACATTCACATAATACCAAAAGTGATTTACGGAACTTTCTGCAATTGACATGAAAGGTGTTTTGGACTTTTCTTTCTAAACCACTGGCCATTTCCAAAGTCTGTTATCTGAATCAGCCTCACTGTCTCCAATGTTATTTGCCAGTATAAAAAAAACTGGGCTATTTGTATTTAAGGGAAATGCACATGCATGTCATGATATTAAGTGACTTTGCTGTTTGTGTGCACCTGACCAGGTACCTACTATTCTTGATGCGCAATTGAATCTCTCTCATTCTTATTCCATTATGTCTTTGGAAACGCATTCAGCAGGTTGATTAGAACATGTTAGTGCCCTGGAACTCAAGGTAACCCTTGAGGTTCACTTAATACCAAAAATGCCTAATGAAACGCTTTGCTTTGGGCTTAGGTGTTTTTGGTCTTTCTTTTCTACAACTTTGTCAATTTTCTCATTCCGTCTATTGAATTAGCCTCATTGTCTTTAAATGCTATTTTCCAGTACCAAAAATAGCTGGGTAATTATCATTTAAGGCAAATGCACATGTAAGCTAGTGGAAGAAAGTAAGTAGGTAGCTGTGTGTGCACCTGACCAAGTACTAATCTTGTACATTCTTTCTCACCTTCGTTTTCAGAAACAACTTCATCGCGTTGAGTAGAGCATGTCAAAGATCTGAAATTGGTGATATTTCTCCCTAGATTCACATACTTTGTACCAAAAGAGTTCTATGAAACTTTCTGCTTTTGACATGAAATTTGTTTTTGGGCTGTTTTATTTCTTAAGCCATTGGTCTGTCCGTCTAAGACTGTCTTCTTAATCAGCCTCAGTGTCTCCAATTACACAAAGCCATTCAGGGGCGTAGCCAGGATTTCCCTAAAGGAGGGGGCCAAACTGACAGGGGCTCAAGGTAACCCCCTCAAAATTGAAAAAGTCATCGGATTTCATCCACTATTTTTGGAGGGGGGGGGGGCAAATAAATATATGAAATATTTATTAGAAAAGAAAGGAAAAGAATGTTAAAACTGAGGGGTGTTTTTGGGGCAAGCATGAAGCAAGGCCCACGAATAGCTTCAAAGAGTCGCTCAGCCGGTTCTGAGGGCGGTCTGAGGGCCCCGTAGGTCGGATGAGTGTCCTTCAGACCGCCAAAGGCCTCCACAGCCCATGAGAGCCTCGTAAGCCGTCTGAGGGTCATGTAAGCCGTCTAAGGGCCACTCAGACCTATAAAAGGCCCCCTTGCACGTGCAGAGGGCCCTGTCAGACCGATGGAGGGCCCTCTCAGCCAAAGTAACGGCCCGTTCAGGTCATTTGAGGTCCTCCTCAAACCGATAGGGGCACCTCAGAGATTGACAGTGG
The DNA here is from genome assembly GCF_019059575.1 of Amphibalanus amphitrite. NCBI lineage: Eukaryota > Metazoa > Arthropoda > Thecostraca > Balanomorpha > Balanidae > Amphibalanus > Amphibalanus amphitrite. The sequence continues at coordinate 55,001 of NW_024882507.1, read as the reverse complement.
ATCCGATCTGCGATCCCTCAAACCGACATAGGGTCAGACCAACAGTCGGAGACAAACAGATCAACAGAGGGCCCGTCAGGTGAACAGAGGGCTCTCTCAGGCCGATCGAGGGACCCATAGGCCAACAGGGGCCCTCAGAACAGCGGAGGGCCTCTCCCAGGTCGGGAGAGGGCCCCTGAGACTGACAGAGGCCCCTCATGTCGAAAGAGGAGCTCCTCAGGTGGGGAAAACGCCCCTCCAGTTGATTAGAGGCCACTTCGGACGAACAACGGGCCCCTCAGGCCGATCGGAAGCCCCTCAGACCGACAGAAGGCCCTCTCGGTCCAAAAAGGGCCCCTCATGCAAATAGCGGTTCCTTTAGACTAACAGAGGGCCCTTCAGATGTTCTAAATTAAAATATGCATATTATTTACACCTTGATTTTGTGCACACACCGTTGGACCCATCCCATCCACCTGGACCCCCTGGTTTCAAAAGGGCCCCAAGGCTCTAAAATTGGGGCTCCAAATTATGGCTACGCAGCTGCATCAAATGATCTGTCGCAGGGGCCTTTGCATCGCCAAGGGCCCACTGTGTCAGCCAGGGGCCCTATGGAATAGGGGCCCCTGGCCTGGCGCGATGGGGGCCCTATTGGGCTTCAAGGGGGCATGGCCCCTATGGCTCCCCCTTGACTACGCCCCTGAAGCCATTAAGTTGCTTTGTGTGCACATAACCAGATACTTAGGTACTTTATTATGCGCGATTCACAGTGACAGTGGTCGCGTTACAGGCCAGATGAAGCCGGTTAGCGGGGCGGGCCGTGTCCGGCTATGATGTACACGTTAAATATTCGACTCTAAATTCTGCCTTGTACCCGAAATTTCCCGATCGGGCGTTAGAGGTCAGAACCTGCGCAACAAGCACCGCTTAGCGTTAGTTCTGACATCGGAAATCCACCCATTCAAAGTATTTTGAATAAATTTATAAAAATGATCGGACATTGGTAGGAGGGTGGGGATAGGGAAAGGGTCGGGGGTCAGTGACAGGGCACTGTCGGTAAAAAAAAAAATACGGTTGGGTCCTTCAAAGGATAAATAAGCTTCACCCTTCGCTCATTGAGACATTTGTGATTGCTATTGACTTACACTTTCTGTGACATGTAAGGCTTATATACTACTTATGTACTACTTATACTAGTCTATACTAGTATATATAAGTTGTATATACTACTTATATACTACTTGTCAATTCACTGTTATTTTCCAGGTGACCAGACGCATGATCCAAGCGCATGCGTACAGTCCAAGCGTAGGTCCACCGTCCAAGCGTGGATTAAGCCAACATGGGGAAAAGAAAGGTTTGTCTGTGGTGTGTGTGTAGATCAGAGATGAGCATATGGTAGCACGACACACTCCTCATTAATCATTGTTACTTGCCTTGCTCGTACAGATTTCCATCAGCAACTGCCCGACGTCGGACGTTTTGTATTTATTTGAAAATATGAGTATTGCGTAAAACATACTGAGATCAAATGAATATTTTGTTCTTCGTTTCAGATTTGTTTGGTTTCTAGGATCTGTTAACCTTATTCCTTGCAGGTGGAATGGAGTTGGAAAGGCTATAAATCTTTAACTTTCAACCGATTTTAACGAAACTAAGTGCTTATTCATACCTAAACTTAGCCTCCATAAAAGTTTCTGGTTTTGGGAAACTGTTGAAGCATAGGCGGTTTTAGACGGCAAAAACTGTGGTACAAAATAAAGACACCTTTAACTCTTTTGTGTTTCTTGCTTCGGTGTTACGGTTTTCTTGTTTTGCGCTTTTTACCGAGCTGTGCTAGTCCAATATCATTAGCGCCGAATACGTTACTGACAAGTGTTGTTCCTCTACATTGAAGCGCCCAAGTGCAGCGCTGGCATGATTTTTGAATGTTCGATCTCCAAGTCCTTTTTGAATATCAACACACACTCATTGTTGGCCATTGTCACATTTGGCACCAATTTGGTTATTTAAAATTGGGTCTGGAGCCGCCTCTGATGTATATTTTGGTGTTAAAAATTTGGTACAAGCGCCAGACATTCTGCACAAAGGCTCAAATGCAGCGTTCTTCAGTGTCATTTTTATCTGAAATTAAAAAATGAAAGAAATACCCGAGCAAGGAATAGGGTTATCTGCATGCGACAATGTTATTGAGTGATACTCATGGACCGAACTGAATTGATCTTGTTGGAACGTGTTTATAGTGTGATATGACGAGTTGTGTATATGTGTGCGTGTAACTTGCAAGCAATGTTTCATGTAGTCACGATACTGTTTAACAAACATGCATATGTTCCTCCCTAGGGACGCCCAGGAAGGCTGATCGCCAGAAAAAGACCCCGGAGGAGTGTTGAGGTAATTTGCGATTGCTATACCTTTATAACGGACATGTTTTCAGATAATAAATAATCGCAGAGTAATAATCGTATGCTCACTGTATTGAAAAGTCTAAACTTAGCCTAAAATGACTAAAGATGTAAATG